>NW_004525054.1:171381-180250 GCF_000260255.1 Octodon degus
GAATGTCCATTTTGTATCTGTGTATTCAAAATGGTTAGGATAGATATATAGTTGCATTCTCTTAATGAATAGAATGATTTTTTCTAATGGTGTTTGTAAATAGGATCTCAAGTTCGCATCTTGTACAGCAATTAACCACTAGGAAGAATATATGCAGTGTGTTATTTGTTGAATATGTACTTCTGATTTGATTTGAAACTGTCTCATTGCTGTCTCTTTATCAATAAAATTTTGAAATAAAAAATAATAAATAAATGCAGATACAATTTTTTTAAAATGAAGATAATGATACAATGGGTATCTTGTGGTGAGCATTATCATGTGTAGCAAAGTTGTTTTTTAGCACATTCACAGAAGTTTCAGTTTGTTGACAAATTATATTTAGCTGAGTTCAGTGGAAGAGAACAGAACAACTACAACTTTATTAAAAATCATTGAAGTTACATCAGGATTTCTGCTTCAGTTTCACTCTGGAACATGGACAGTGAAGTAATCTAAGATTGTTCTGCTCCTGGAATTCATCCTCTACCCATTGAAATAGAATGGCAGGCCCAACCACCTGTTTATTTTCATGTGTCTATTCTGTAGCACAGCACTGGTTTACTTCAATCACCAACCCCTGGCTCTGCATTGCCCCTCAGGAAACTGTATCTTTTTTTCAGTGGTACTTTGGACTTTTCCCTGCTGCTTAAGTTGGTGTTCCCTCCCGGGATGCCAAAACCTCTGGTCTCATTTATTGTGTGACTGCTGCTTGTCCCTCCTGCACTGTGTGTGCCAGGGCTACTGGTCATTTAACATCCCCTTTCAAGCCAAAAAATAAAAGCAATACAAACGGACAGTTCTCCCAGAGGAGTTTAGAGACTGTCCTCACCTTTTTGATCCATCACCAGGAAAAGGCTTCAGGAGCCCAGTGCTAAAGTAAGGAACCATACTACAGTATGTATATGATATTACAGTTTGCAATGCAACTCAAGAGATATCTAAATATAATGTGGTACTAACTCTCAATTTTCTAGCTAAATAGCCATATAAAGTCTCCAAAGAAAAGGCTTAGATACTATTAAAAAATAAATATCTGGAATATATTCTACCCATGGGGAATAACACCAGTCTACAGTCTAGACCTAGACTCTCTGTCATTGTGGTCCACCTACCACCAAATAACAGCTTTGTTCTTTCCTGGGAATAGCTTGCTTTTAGGATCAGGCTTCCTAATTTTTGACTAATTACAAATCCTTCGTGTGAGGCTGTCAAAAACCCTGTGTTTATGCCTCTAGCATGGTCAAAAGTGACTGAAAATTCATTTAGAGAAAGAGAGCATGCCCTTACTCAAACTCCAGCACCATGAATATATGACTTAAGAAAGTTCTTCTTTCTCTATGTGTCAGAAAAGTGAAGAATTTTTTGGAGATTTTAATCCAAAAGTGGGACCACAAACCTACCAGTGGCATCATACATTTCAGAAAAGATTGCCACCCTGTCTGAAAGCAGTAGAAGCTGTAACTGTAGTAAAAAAGAAGTTGCAAAGTTAAACGTGTGACACAGAGTAAAAGTCTTGACACCTCACCAGTTCAGACTTATTCTGGAGATGAAAGGCTAATTGTAATTGACAGTGGAAATGCTGACTAATTATCAGGCCAGGTTGTTATATAATTGAGGTTATTATAAAAGCTTCCACTACTATTAATCCTGCTTCTTTTGTGTCTACAGAAATTAGCCAGTCTTGTGAACAGGTCATCTTGCAGACATATGCAAGCAGGCAGGATACAGCAGTGACCTTTCCCTCCAAGGAAAAGGCTCCTCACCACTGAGTTGTGGTTCATTTATGGAAATAGCTTTGTTGAAAAACATCAAAAAACAGATTCTGCAGATTTCAACTCACAACATGTCACTGGAACTAAATGTCTTCCTCCAAGAACCTTTGCTCAAATAGTGGAGCTAATAACATTTTCTCAGGCATTGATATTAGGAAAGGACAAAAGTTTAGACATCTATGCAGACTGTATGTAATACTTACTCATTCTATGCACTCATGCAGCAATTTAGAAAGAAAGAGACTTGCTGAACAATAGAAAATCCACAAGGCACAGCCAGGAAATTCTGCAACTCCTAGAGGCGTCCATCTTCCCACACAGGTCACAGTCATGTACAGTAAAGGCACCAAAGAGACCTGTCTCAAATCTTGTAAAATCAAAAGGCTGATAGGGAAGTAAAAAGGAGATCCAGTCCTATCCCAAGACCCTGTGAGTGTGTGGAAGAGCTTCCTCCTACACTGCACCAGTGGGACCTGCCGGTCCCAGTCCAGATGCAGTGTGGGTGAGACCCTCTTCCACCCTCTGTGGGCCGCCCAGCACTCTGCAGCATCCTGCCACCCAACCCTCCCAATGAGAATTTCTGAAGCATACAGAGGACACCCTGATCCAGCCCTAAAACAGGCCCCATGAGAATGTGGGAGAGCTTCCTCTCCCCCCTACTCCACCTTATTAAATCCAGACTCAGCTCAGGCCTGGTATACAGACATGGGGTGAAACAATGCAGCTGCAATCCCTGCACAGAGAGTAGGGGACAAAGCAAAGCAGCTAGTCCAGAAGCAGAACATCTTGCCAGAGGGGCACACTAGGATCACTCCCAAGGGCAACAGCAGGAAGGAGCTGAGCACAGCAGGCAGAAGCCAGACCCAAGGCAGGCACAGCAGGGTAAATCCAAACTTGGTAGATCTGCACCTGAATTTCAGTAGGTGCTAAGGTTATAACTGTACCAAAGCTCTACAACAAAGGTTGGAACACGGTGATACACAAAATGAAAACAAGAAGGAGCAAAATGCAATCTCAGATACCAAGCCCTCCCAAAAGAAGTGCAGAGGACACTAACACAGAACAAACTGGAAACCACAAGGCTGAAATCAATGAATCAAGAGCTTCTGAAATAAAGAAACAAATGCAGAAAGTTATAGAGGAACTCAGACTGAAAATGAAAAAAGAAATGCCTGAATTAATAGTATCCACAGTAAAGAATCAAATGCAGAAACATATGGAGGAAACCCAATGCCCACCCAGAACAAGTGCAGAGGACACTAGCTCAGCTGAAAGCTATGAATTAATAGCATCAATAGTAAATAAGCAAAAGCAGAAAGTTATAAAGGAACTCAGAGTTGAATTCCTTTCTGAAATAAAAAAAGAATTCTCTGCATTCATAGAATCTGAAGTAAAGAATCAGCTACAGAACCAAAGGGAGGAAACATAATCAGAAGAAAGCATTGCACGAAAAGAATTAATAACTGCTTCTAAAGAAGACATTGATAAAAAAATAGAAGAGATTAGAAAAATGATGGATTCCTTGAATGAGCAATACAGGAAAGAAATAGATTGCATGAAGCAGAGTCAAAAAAATACACAGGAACTTAAAATCTCAATCACAAGCTTGCAAAACCATTTAAGTGAAAGTGAAGACAAAGTTTCAGATCTTCAAGACGCTGGTGCAGCTACTGAAAAAGTAAGAAAGCATTTCTTTAAAACAACTAGCTGTAGGAAAAAATAATCGATCACCTGCAAGATGATGCAAAGATGAAAAATGTGAGACTAATAGCCATCAATGAGAAAGAAGGAGTCAATACAAATGACATTTTAAAAAAATGTGGGCAGCAGAAATAGCAGAAAACTTTCCAAATATGATGAAACAACCTGATATTCAGGTAACTAAAACATACAGAATGCCAAGTAGCCTCAACCCAATAAAAAACACACCAAGACATATAATAGTCAAGATCCCAGAAATTCAGCTCAAGAATGATATACTGAAAGCCACTAGAGAAAACAAGTAGATCACATTCAAAAGAAAATCCATCAGAATTACGGCCAACATCTCTTCACAAAACATGAAGTTAAGAAGAGCATGGAGCAGAGTACTTCATGTCCTCTAGGAAAACAAATTCCAGCCCAGACTAACATACCCTGCAAAACTCTTTCAAGTTTTATGCAGAAGTGAAATACTTCCACGACAAAGAAAAACTAAAGAATTTCATGATGACAAAGTCAATCCTACACAGGCTCCTGAAAGATGTTCTAAGGAGGGAAGAAAATGATCAGAACTCTATGAATGAGATCAGAAGCAACCAACTAAATAGGGCAAGTAGTTAAAAAAAGGAGAAAAAGGAGTAACTGACAAAAGGTAAATAACATATCAATCATAAGTCAATACATCTCAATTTTAAAAATCAATGTAAATGGACTCAATTTGCCAACTAAGAGAAATAGACTTGCACAGTAGACCAGGAAACAAAATCCAACAATATGCTGTATAAAAGAAACACATTTTACTCATAAAGGCATTCATAGGCTGAGAGTGAAAGGATGGAACACTATGTTACATGCCCCAGCACTTCAGAAAAGCAGGCGTAGCAATCCAATTCTCAGAAAGTCTCAACTTCAAGGCAAGAATAATCAAGCACAATAAAGAAGGCCACTATATACTACTTAGGGAAAAAATTCAAGAGGAAGAAGTAAAACTCATAAATATGAATGTAGCAAACATGAGTGCACCAAAAAATATGAAGCAAATCTTAATAGACATGAAAAATCTAATATCCAATACCACAATCTTAACAGGAGACCTTAACACCCCCTCGTACCAAAAAGATAGCTCAACCAGACAAAAACTTAGCAAAGAAATAACAGAACTGAACCAGAGTTTGAAACAAATGGGCTTTGTGGACCTATACAGAGTGTTCCACCCAAACACAGCTGAATACTTATTTTTCTTAGGTGCACATTGCTCATTTTCTAAAATAGACCACATACTGGTCCATAGGTCATGCTTAAGTATATGCAAGAAAACAGAAAGTGTCCCATGCATATTATCTGACCACAGTGCAATGAAACTGGAAATAAATGACAAAAGAAAACAGAAAAAATCCCTAAATACATGGAAATTAAATGACTTCCTACTCAGCAACCAATGGGTTACAGATGAAATTAAACAAGAAATTCAACAATATCTCCAATTTAATGAAAATTCAAGCATAACTTATCGGAATTTATGGGACATGATGAAATCAGTTCTCAGAGACAAATTCATAGCTGTGAACTCACACATTAAGAAAAAAGAATGGGAACAAATAAACATCCTAATTCTACACCTTCAACAACTAGAATAGGAAGAGCAAACCAAACCCAGAGCAGATAGAAGGGAAGAAATCCTAAAGATTAGACCAGAAATTAATTCATTTGAGAGGAAGAAAACAGTTGAAAGAATTAAGGAAAGAAAAGCTGGTTCTTTGAAAGATTAACTAAAATCGATAATGCCCTAGCTAACCTCATCAAAAAGAGGAAACAAAAAATTCAAATACAAGCAATAAGAAAGGAAAAGAGAGTAATTACCACAGACCCAGTGGAAATTCAGAAGATTAGTAATAGCTACTTTGACAATCTTTACTCTCACAGAATACAAGACACAGAAGAAATGGACAGATTCTTAAAAAGGTACAAATCACCACAACTGAATCGATAAGATAGAACCACTCTCAATAGCCCAATAACAGCCAATGAAATACAAGATGCAATTAAAAACCTACCGACAAGAAAAGTCCAGGTCCGGTTGGATATAAAGCTGAATTCTACAAGACATTTACAGAAGATGTAGTCCCTATACTCCTCACACTATTCAGTGAAATTGAAAAGGAAGCAATCTTCCTAAAATTGTTCCTGGAGACAAGCATTATACTGATATCAAAATCAGGGAAAGACACAACTAAGAAAGAGAACTACAGACCAATCTCCCTCATGAACATAGATGCCAAAATCCTGAATAAAATCCGAGCAAACAGAATACAGCAAATCATCAAGAAGATCATACACCATGAACAGGTTTGATTCATGCCAGGGATGAAAGAATGGTTCATTATTCGAAAATCTATAAACGGAATAGACTATATCAATAGAGTGAAAACTAAAAACCACATGATCATCTCCATTGATGCAGAAAAGTCTTTTGACAAAGTCCAACACTCATTCATGTTCAAAGTCCTACAGAAAGTTGTAATACATGGCCTCTACTTCAATCTGGTAAAAGATATTTATGAAAAGCCAACCGCTAACATAATTCTAAATGGGGAAAAACTGAAATGTTTTACTCTTAGAAGTGGTACAAGACAGGAATGTCCTCTATCACCACCCCAATACAATATAGTTCTGGAATCATTAGCTAGAGCCATGAGA
This sequence comes from Octodon degus, assembly GCF_000260255.1. Lineage (NCBI taxonomy): Eukaryota > Metazoa > Chordata > Mammalia > Rodentia > Octodontidae > Octodon > Octodon degus. The sequence continues at coordinate 177,594 of NW_004525054.1, forward strand.
GAGGAGAAAGAAATAAAAGGAATAAGAATAAGTAAAGAAGAAGTTAAATTGTCATTATTTGTAGATGACATGATTCTTTACTTGGAAGACCCAAAATTCTCCACCAAGAAGCTATTGAATTTAATATAGAAATTCAGTACCATAGCAGGATACAAAGTCAGTACCCAAAAGTCAATATAGCATTCCTCCACATAGATAACAAACACATTGACAGGGAAATTATAGAAATGATACTTTTTACAATACCACCGAGGAAAATGAAATATCTTGGAATTAATCTAACTAAAGAAGTCCAAGATCTTTTGATTGAAAATTACAGTACTCTTAAAAAAGTGATCATAGAGAATTTATGAAAATGGAAAGATATCCCATGCTACTGGATAGGAAGACCCAACGTTGTAAAGATAGCCATACTTCCAAAATTGCTGTACAGATTTAATGAAATTCCTATCAAACTACTACCAAGATATGTCACAGAGCAAGAGAAATCTTACCTAAAATTTATTTGGAACCAACAAGACCTAAAATAGCAAAGGCAATACTTGGCAATAAAGACAAGGCAGAAGGCATTACATAACCTGACTTGAAATTATACTAAAAGGCTACTGTGATAAAATGAGTGTGGTACTTGCAAAAAAATAGACCTGAGGATCAATGGAATAGATTAGAAGGCGCTGAAGCCCCTACGAACACACTCAGCCACCTTATCTTTGACAAAGGGACCAAACATACTCACTGGAAGAAAGATAACCTCTTTAACAAATGGTGCTGGAAAAATTGGCTCTCTATATGCTGAAAACTAAAACTTGAACCAGATCTATCATGATACAGTAAGCTAAACTCAAAGTGGATTAAAGATCTAAACATTATATGGAATTAATCTAACTGAAGAAGTCAAAAATCTTTTGAAGGAAAACTACAATACTCTTAAAAAAGAGATCATAGAGGATTTAAGTAAATGGAAAGATTGGATGTAGAAGCACTAAATCTCCTGGAAAAGAAAGTAAGAGGAACTCTTGAAGACATGGGGGTAGGCAAAGGGTTTATGAACAAAAATCAAATCGCACGGGGAACAGTTGAAAGAATTAACAACTGGGATATGTTATTATTGAGAGGATTTGCACATCAAAAGAAATTACAAACAAAGTGAAGACAACACACAAATTTGAAAAAAATCATGACAAATAAGTACTCAGATAAAGATCTACTCTCCAGAAATTATAAAGAACCAAAAAACACTAGGGCCTCAAAATATAAAGACCCAATCCAGAAATGGGCATCCGAGATGAACACACACTTCTCACATGATGAAATTAAAGAAGCGAATAAATATATGAAAAAATTCTCCACATGACTAAGCATCTGTGAAATACAGATTAAAACAACATTGAGATATCATCTCACCCCAGAAAGGATGGCTATCATAAAGAAATTAACCAACAACAAATGTTGGAGAGGCTATGGGGAAAAATGGAACCCTTCTCCACTGCTGGTGGGAATGAAGACTGCTTCAACCTTTATGGAAATCAGTGTGGAGACTCCTTAGAAAACTAGGACGGGAAATTCCATTTAAACCAGCTATTCTTCTACTGGGAATTTTACTAGAGGATCTGCGAACAATATATCATATAGAGCTATGTGTGCCTGTGTTTATAGCAGCACAATTTGTGATAGCCAAATCTTGGAAACAACCAAGATGCCCATCACCTGAGGAATGAATGAAAAAGATGTGGTAATTTTATACAATGGCGTATCACTCAGGTATAAAGAATGATAAATTCGAAGCCTTTATATTAAAGTAGATGCCACTTGAAGATATACTCATAAGTGAAATAAACGAGACACACATGTGTAAATATTGTATAGTTTCCCTAGTATAAGAACTCAAAAGAAGAAATACAAATAGAAAGGTATAATACAACTAAAGGGAAAGCAACAACTTGAGGACTAGGCAAAGAAAAGAGAGTAAGGAGAAGAGCTAGGAAACATGACAGGGGCAAGCCATACAGTTATATGTAGAAGATGCACAAGGCAATGATCTTGAGACTCTTCAGAAGATTTTTTAAATCTTGCAGTTAATTAGAATGATTCTCGTCTTGACTAACTATTTATACAGACACCTGTGAAATAAGCAACTGCACTGAAGATGTCAACTTGTAATAGCAGGTTCATCAATTCAGTGCCTGTTGTTCTGGTCTTCTGAATACTAGCTTCTTGTCATGACATGCCAGATGCTGCTGTGCTGTCTCATCTAATGAGTAGCTGATTGTTCAAAAAGAAGGGTGTGGTGAATGAAGGCAGGAGACAGGAAAAGAAATGTTGTGGGGACTATCCTGCTTCAAGATTGTATATGGTTCGACTTCTGGACTTATGTGTAAACATAAGAAATATATAATTTTTATGTCTATTTTTAAAATATATTCTAATTTTTAATTGCCTTTTCTTCATGTTCTGTAGGGACTTAAAAGTCAACATATCAATACTTGATGAAAAATACCTGTTCCATGTTATGCCAAAGAGGCTTGATATTCAGACAGTGAGCTTAAGCTTAACAGCCTAGGCTGTAAGGTAATAACAATAAGCTTGTCTTCTGGATGGTTAACAACCTAAGTTTGCAGACCAAAATTAGAGAAAAAGGAGGGCTACAAGGAAAGCCA
>NW_004525054.1:180575-185009 GCF_000260255.1 Octodon degus
AAAAGCTACAACTCTTGTTGCATAGGTCCTGCTTTACCTTGGTCTTAACCATCCAGTAAAAAAGTATGAAGACGAAATATAGGAAGTAAAGCCATGTTGTTAGTTGAACTGTGTGGGACTCAGGTCAATAATTTCTGACATTGCCAGTTAAACAGAAGACCCATTACTATTAGGGGCTACTGGACTCTTTTAGAATATTTTGCTGAATTTACACACCTATAATATTCAAATAATGGAACTTAACCAAAAAAAGGGATACAGATGAATGTCCATTTTGTGTCTGTATTCAAAGTGGTTAGGATAGATATATAGTTACATTCTCTAAATGAATAGAGTAATTTGTTCCAATGGTGTTAGGATATCATGTCCCCGACTTGTACAGCAATTAACAACTAGGAAGTATGTATGCAATGTGTTAATTATTGAAACTGTCCTACCAATTTGATTTGAAACTGTCTCACTGCTATTTGTTTATCAATAAAATTATGGGGAAAACGAGAATCATTAAAAAGTAGAAAGCTTCCAGCTACTGTGCACCGGTGGGACCGACTTCTCATCCCAGCCCAGGCGGAGCATGGGTGACACCCTCTTGCACCCCATTGGGATGCCCCCCACCACTCCGCAGCACCTCCCCGACCCTGACCGCTGAGTAGGAATTTCTGCTACGTTCTGGGAACCCCCACACCCAGTCCTACCACAGGTCCGTTGAGTGTGTGGGAGAGCTTCCGGCTACCCTGCACAGGCAGGACAGATTCCTGGTCCCAGCCCAGGTGCACCGAGGATGACACCCCCTTCCACCCCCTTGGACACCCCCAACCACTCCCCAGCACCTCCCCAAACCAGCCCGCCCGGTAGGAATTTTTCTCAGGTTCCGAGAACACCCAGACACAGTACTACCCCAGGCTCGGTGAGTGTGTGGGAGAGCTGCCTCTCCACCCTACACCACCTTGTCCTCTCCAGGCCCAGCTCAGGCCTGGAATGCGGCTTGGCTCTAACCATGCAATTGTAATTCCTGCACAGACGGTAGAGAATAGAATCACCCAGCTAGTCCAGGAGCAGAACATCTTGCTACAGGGGCACAACAGGTTCACCCTCAGGGCAGCAGCAGGAAGGAGCTCAGCACAGCAGTCAGACCCAAGCCAGGTACAGCTGGATAAATCCAGACTTTGTAGATCTGCACCTGAATTTTAGTAGGGGCGGAGGTTATAACTACAACAAAGATGAACAACAAAGGTCAGAAGACAGTGCTACACAAAATGATGAGAAGGAATAAAATGTAACCTCAGAACGCAACCCCACCTGCAAAAAGTGCAGAGGACACTAACAGAGAACAAATTGGGAATCACACAGCTGAAAACAATGAATCAACGGCTTCTGAAATAAAGAAACAGCTGCAGAAAGATATAGAAGACCTCAGATTGGAAATAAAAAAACAAATCCCTGAATTAATAACATCTGCACTAAAGAATCAAATGCAGAAACATATGGAAGAAACCCAGTGCCGACCCAGAACAAGTGCGGAGGACACTAGCTCAGCTAAAATGCATGAATTAATAGCATCGATAGTAAATAAACAACAGCAGAAAGATATAGAGGAAATCAGAGCGCAATTCTTTTCTGAAATAAAAAAAGAATTCTCAGAACTCATAACATCTGAAGTAAAGCAGCAACTACAGAAACAAAGGGAGGAAACCCAAGCTGAAAAAAACACTTCAGTAAAAGAATTTGTAATTGCTTCTAAAGAACATATTGATAAAAAAAGAGGAGATTAGAAAAATGACAGATTCCTTGAATGAGAAACACAGAAAAGAAATAGATCACATGAAGCAGAGTCAAAGAGATATACAGGAAATTAAAATCTCAATCAGAAGCTTGCAAAACCATTTAAGTGAATGTGAAGATAGAGCTTCAGATCTTGAAGATGCTGGTGTAGCTAGTGAAAAGGTAAGAAAGGATCTTTTAAAAACAACATGTAGGAAAGAATAATTCTTCTCCTGCAAAATGATGCAAAGATGAACAATGAGAGACTAATAGGCATCAATGAGAAAGAAGGAGTCAATACAAATGACATTGAAAAATATGGGCAGAAGTAATAGCAGAAAACTTCCCAAATATGAGGAATCAATCTCACATTCAGGTAACTGAAGCACACAGAACGCGAAGGAACCTCAACCCAACTAAAAACACACTGGGACATATAATAGTCAAGATCCCAGAAATTCAGCACAAGAATAATCTATTGAAAGCCGCTAGAGAAAAGAAGCAGATCACATTCAAAGAAAAACCCATCAGAATTACGGCCGACTTCTGTTCACAGACCATGCAGGCAAGAAGACCACGGAGCAGAGTACGTCAGGTCCTCTATGAAAATAAGTTCCAGCCCAGACTACTATACCCTGCAAAACTCTCTTTCAAGTTTGATGGAGAAGTGAAATAATTTCATGAAAAAAACAGCTAAAGAATTTCATGATGACATAGCCAACCCTACACCGGTTACGGAAAGATGTTCTAGAGAGGGACCAAACTGATCAGAACTCCATGAATGAGATCAGAAGCAACAAACTAAATAGGGCAAGTAGTTAAAAAAAGCAGAAAAAGGAGTAAACGATAACAGGTAAATAACATGTCAATTGAAAGTCAATATGTCTCAATTCTAACAATCAATGTAAATGGACTCAATTCACCAATTAAGAGAAATAGACTGGCACAGAGGATTAGCAAGGAAAATCTATCAATATGCTGTACACAAGAAACACATTTATCTCATAAAGACATTCATAGGCTGAAAGTCAAAGGATGGAACACAATACTACTTGCCCCAGCACCTCAGAAAAAACCAGGGATAGCAATTCTATGCTCACTCAGACAGTCTCAACTTCAAACCAACAATGATCAAGCGAAATAAAGAAGGCCACTATATACTGCTGAGGGGAAAACTTTAAAAGGAAGAGGTAACATTCATGAATATGTATGCACCAAACACGGGAGCACCCAACTATATAAAGCAAATCTTAATGGACTAATGGACATGAAAAATCTAATATCCAAAACCACAATTTTAAAAGGAGACCTTAACACACCCTTATCTCCAAAAGATAGGTCAACCAGACAAAAACTTAGCAAAGAAATAACACAACTGAACCAGAGCTTGAAACAACTGGACTTGGTGGACATATACAGAGTGTTCCACCCAAACACAGTTCAATACACATTTTTCTCAGCTGCACGTAAGTCATTTTCTAAACGACCACATACTGGTCCATAGGTCATGTTTAAGTATATGTAAGAAAAGAGAAATTATCCCATGCACATTCCCTGATCACAGTGCAATAAAACTGGAAATAAATGACAAAAGAAACCAGAAAAAAAAACCCTTAAATACATGGAAATGAAATGACACCTTACTCAGCAACCAATGGCTCACAGATGAAATTAAACAAGAAATTCAACAATATCTATAATGTAATGAAATTTCAAGCACAACTTGTCGTAATTTATGGTACACAATGACAGCAGTTCTCAGAGGGAAATTCATAGCTCTGAACTCACACATTAGGAAAACAGAAAGGGAACAAATAATTACCCTAATGCTGCACCTTCAACAACTAGAAGAGGAAGAGTAAACCAAACAGAGAGCCCAAAGATGGGAGGAAATTCTAAAGATGAGAGCAGAAATTAATTCAATTGAGACTAAGAAAACAATTCAAAGAATGAAAAAAGCAAAAAGCTGGTTCTTTGAAAGATTAAATAAAATCGGTAAGCCACTAGCTAACCTCATCAAAAAGAGGAAAGAAAAAATTCAAATACATGCAATAAGGAATGAAAAGGGTGTACTTACGACAGACTCAGTGGAAATTCAGTAGATTATCAATAGCTACTTTGAGAATCTACTCTCACAGAAAAGAAGACACAGAAGAAATGGACAGATTCCCAGAAATGTACAAATTACCACAACTGAATCAACAAGACATAACCACTATCAGTAGCCCAATAACAGCCAATGAAATACGAGATGTAATTAAAAACCTACCGGCAAAGAAAAGTCCAGGTCCGGACTGATTCACAGCTGAATTCTACAAGACCTTTACAGAAGATGCAATCCATATACTCCTCAAACTCTTCCGTGAAATTGAAAAGGAAGCAATTCTCCCAAAATCATTCCTGGAGGTAAGTATTATACTGATACCGAAACAAGGGAAAGACGCAACTGAGAAAGAGAACTACAGGCCGATCTCCCTCATGAACATAGATGCCAAAATCCTCAATAAAATGCTAGGAAATAGAATACAGCAAATCATCAAGAAGATCATACACCATGACCAGGTAGGATTCATCCCAGGCATGCAAGGATGGTTCAATATTCGAAAATCTATAAATGTAATGCACTATATCTATAGAGCCAAAACTAAAATCCACATGATCATCTCCATTGAT
>NW_004525054.1:209353-210569 GCF_000260255.1 Octodon degus
TACATTGACCAACAATCCTCTTCTGGACTCCGGCCAATAGAAAAATGTGCTTGAGACCCAGATTCGTGAGCACAGCATTGTTTTCAAAAACAAACTTTTTGCTAATAGGGAGGTGATTTTAACATAGCAAGACATGCATACTGTGGAACTTCCGCATCTGTTAGATGGAATGCTGTGGATTTCTAAATACCCACATGGAATATCTCCTACGAGCATTAAGCAGGGAGAAAAAATCAAATAAAGAACTACTACCAAAATACATCCCTTGTATGTTTTTTCAAAACCCTATCTGAGGCGTACATATTTCTGTATATTTACATATTTACATATATACAAACAAATATATACTTCTGCATACTTACATAAGTAAATATATTAAAATGTTTTAAAAGCTTTAGAAAGGTAAATGCACAATTACTATCCAGTTACTAATGATTATTTTTGGGAAAGGTGGTAGTTTTTGATGTCATACTTTTTGAATTGTTTTTAGTTCTCTTTCTTTTTCTTTTCTTTTCTTTCTTGTTTTTTAATTTTGAGACAGGGTCTTACCAGATAGTGCAGGCTGGCTTTAAACTGCTTCTGTAGCCCAGACTGGCCTATACCCATGGCAACCTCTTGTCTCAGCCTCCCGAGTGCTGGGATCACAGGAATGCACCACCACGCACAGCTCAAATTGTTTGAATTCTTCTGCTGCCCATTTTCATTTATCACTTTAAATTTGATTGAATTTGAGGCTGAAATGGAAGACACACCCCACCTATTCACATTAACAACTTCTAGTCTTGATCACTACAGAAGCAAACTCTTTCACTCGCTGAGCGTAGTCAGGCCACCGGATCCATCCATTCTGCATGCACAGGTCCAACCTGCCTTTCATGGCTGGCTGGCTCCACCACAGAAGCATCATAGCAGAAGGGCATGACAGACCCACAGTAGTTGGGCATCTGTAATCCCAGCATGGGGGAGGCTAAAAACAGGAGGATCGCCACGAGTCCAAGCTGTGTAGTGAAACCAGTTATTGGAGGTTTCAGTCCACACTCAGCTGGGTCCAACGCAGAGCAGCACAGAGCAAAAAGCAACCTTTCATGGTGGTGGCAAAGAGCAAGAGCCCATGAAATTCTTTAGCTGTTCTTTGTCACGAAAATATTTCACTTTTCCATTATATTTGAAAGAGAGTTTTGCAGGATATATCAGTCTGGGTTGGAATTTGTTTTCT
>NW_004525054.1:211349-217453 GCF_000260255.1 Octodon degus
GTGATTTCCAGTTTCCTCAGTGCTAGTGTCTTCTGCAGTTGTACTGGGTGGACTCGGGGCCTGAGACTGCATTTTGTTCCTTTTCTTTGTCATTTTGTATACCACTGTCTCCTGACCTTTGGTGTAGAGCTTAGATAGAGTTATTACCTTAGCACCAGGTCCGGATCTATGAAGTTCAGATTCCTCCAGGTGGGTGTTTTGTTCTGGCTGTGTGCTTCACTTCTTTCTGCCTCAGGCATTAGAGTCTTTGTGTCTCTCTGGGAATATGTTCTGCTCTTGAATCAGCTGGGTTGGTCTTGCCTCTAGCCTCTTTGCAGGGAGTTCTGCTGCAGGGTTCCCTGCTGGGCCTACAGCCTGGGTCGAATGTGGATCCCGCAGCCCAGGGTCATCTCACTCATACGCAGGGCCTGCGCTCTGGGTCTATTCAGAATCCCGTGGCCCCGGTCGTCTCATTTCATGGTATTTTAAAGAACCCTGTTTACTTATGGATAAAATACTAAAAGGACTCTCTATCAAAATTGTTTTCTACTCTGTACTTTGACATTGATGTAATTGTTATAATTGTAAAATAATCTGAGTTTCTTTATAATATTTTCATAGCCAAATAAGTCTATTGGAATAAAAGGGCAACATTTTACCTGGATAGTGACTTAAAGCTCAGCAAGCCAAAAGTCACTGAATAATTTGTTATACAGAAAACAATTTCAGAATTAGAGCAGAAATGCTTCTTTTTTAATTAAAGAAAGTATATATGTGTGTACAGAATGGTATAGGTGAAATGAAATGGAATGTGTTACAGTGTACTGGGAGAAATGAGGTGCCCTTTAAATAGTACTCACAGACTTCAATATTGGTGCTTGATGCCTGATTCCTGATTTAGTATCCTAAGATACATTGTTTTTCTGTACAAAAAAGTTATACTTGGACATCTTTTAGAAACAGAAATGTTGGCTAAATAGACCAAGTGTATGATCTAATGTTAGTTAGTTAATTTTGTGCTTACAGCAGGAAGAAGCATGGAAATATAATTCTAATTCACCAAAAAAATTTTTTGCTGAGTTTACACACCTATAATATTCAAATAACAGAATTTAACAGAAAACCGTATACAGATGAATGTCCATTTTGTATCTGTGTATTCAAAGTGGTTAGGATAGATATATAGTTACATTCTCTTAATGAATAGAGTGATTTGTTCTAATGGTGTTTGTAAATAGGATATCATGTCCGCATCTTGTACAGCAATTAACCACTAAGAAGAATGTATGCAATGTGTTATTTATTGAAACTGTCCTACCAATTTGATTTGAAATGGTCTCATTGCTATTTGTTTATCAATAAAATTATGGGGGAAAAAAAGAAACCCACATTTTAAAGGAGGAAAAAAATCTAGCAGAAAAGTATAAAAATGAAGTATAAGAAGTAAAGTCATGGTTTTAGGTTGAGCTGTAGGGGACTCAGGTCAAAAATTTCTGACATTGCCAGTGAAGCAGAATCCCCAATGATATCATGGACTACTGTACTCTTTTAGAATATTTTGCTGAGTTAACACACCTATAAAATTCAAATAACGGAAGTAAAGAAAAAAGGGGATGCAAATGAATGTCTATTTTGTATCTGTATATTCAAAATGGTTAGGATAGATATATAGTTATATTCTCTTAATTAATGGAGTGATTTGTTCTAATGGTGTTTGTAAATAGGGTATCATGTCCGCATCTTGTACAGCAAATAACCACTAGGAAGAATGTATGCAATGTGTTAATTATTGAAACTGTCTTACCAATTTGGTTTGGAACTGTCTCATTGCTATTTTTTTATCAATAAAATTATGGGAAAAATGATGAGTGGTCCATCTTCTATCTTTCCACCTGTCCATATATGCTAGGAATTTAAGAAGGGGGCAAGAGATGATCTCTGTCTTGCCGAGAGGCATGCAAGCCACATTCCTGGTCTCAGTTCCAATGCCCATTTTTGAATATAAAATTTTATTGGAATGAATGCATCCCCATTTGTTGACACAGTGTGTATAGCTGCGTTTTTATCACAGTGGCATCGCTGAATATCAACAGGGAGACTGCACCCACAGGGGCCAGCCAAATAGCTCAGAGGGTTAAAGCACCTCTTTAGGCAGATGCAGGGGCTGGGAATTTCATCCTTCTTGTTCCTGTCTCCTCCTTCCCTGCTTTCATCTTTAAGCTGCAGTGTGAGAGTGGCTGGCTGCTTACCTCCCTTGCTCCTGCCTCCTGCCTCACTGAGACGGCAATTGAGACTGGGCATAGTGACACGTGCCTGTAATCTCAGCCCTTGGGAAGCTGTACAAATGAAGATCACTATGAATCCAATCTATGCAGTGAGACGCTGTCTACCCTGTCGTATAAAAATAAAGAATTTTTTATTATTTATTTCTAAATTTTTTAAAAATTCATTTTAATGAGAAGAAAGATAAAGCCACAATGAAACAGTTTCAAAACATGTTACAAGGACCATTACAACAATTAATACAATGGAATACTCTTCTCTGACTAAATTAAACAAAAAAATGTGGTTACAAATGAAGGACCATTTTGGATCTGCATATCCAAAATAGGATAAATATACAGCTATTTTCTCTTAATTCAATGAATAGATTTGTTCTAATAGTGTTTGTTGACAGGAAATCATGTCTGCATCTTATACTATGAATAACCACTAAGAAGACAGTAATATGCAATGTATTAATTATTGAAGCTCTCCTACTAATCGCTTTTGAGTCTGTCTCATTGCTACTTGTTTCTCAATAAAATTATTTGAAGAAAACAAAAACAAAAACCAAATTTCCATTTTCAGTTATATAGTTCTTGCTTAAAATTTGTCTTAGCAATTAAGCACAAAATTGTAACTACAAAATATAAAAAGTAATGCCACATTAATATGCTGAGCTGTGAAAAGCTCAAGTCAAAAACTTCTGACAATTGACTGTTCTGCCACGAACCTACTTCTCTATAGACTATTGGAGTATATTGAGTTATTTTGCTGAATTGAAGTACTCACAATCTTTGGGCTGGCTTCAAGCCTGAAAAGGTCCTTCAAACCCTTTTCCAAATACCGCTTCTCTAACTGGGGTGGAACACACCCATCTCTGACAAAACAAAATGAGAAAGCGGGATATGATGGGAACCATGAAGCTATGAAATCAATCATTTATGTGTAGATGGGACCAGGCTCAGTGCCTAAAGCAAACAAGCTACCTCTCTCCTGAGATGAACATCCTGTCTGCTTAAGGTCAGCTTTTAGTCACTAGGCAACCAAGCATCACATGTTACTAATGCTGCAAAAGTGTACATAAAGGATTGTGTCATTGTAAAAAAAAAAAAAAGGAAAAAATATGTATATATGTATACACAACACAGGATATACAGCTGCTTTCTCTTAGTTCATTGAGAAGAAATATTCGTACTAATATTGTTTAGACAAGAAATCATGTCTACATTTTGTCCTCTGAATAACTACTGCTAAGACAACAATATGCAATGTAATGTTTTTAAAATAATTTTATTGAGAAACAAATAGCAATGAGACAGTTTCAAAACTGATTATTAGGACAGTTTCAATAATTAATGCATTGCATATTGTTGTATTCCTAGTGTTTATTCATAGTACAAGATGCAGACATGATATTTTATCCACAAACACTATTAGTACAAATATTTCTATTCATTAAATTAAGAGAAAGTAGCTGTATATCCATCCTAACTTTTCAATATACAGATGCAAAATGGTCCTTCATATGTACCCATTTTTTGTTTAGTTTTGTCAGAAAAGGGTATTCCATTGCCATTTAAATATTGTAGGTGCATGAACTGAGCAAAATATTCCAAAATAGGCCAGTAGTTCATAATAGTAGTGGGCTTTCTGTAAGACTGGCAATGTCAGAAGTTGCTGTCTTGAGTCTTTTACAACTCAGCATGTTAATATGGCTTTACTTTTTATACATTGTTTTTATAATTTTCTGCTGGGTGGTTAAGACCAAGATAAAGTAAGACCTATATAACAAGAAATGTAACTTTTGTATCTGATAAGGTCAATCAAATCCCCTCAGGATTTACCCTGGAATCATGTACAGCAGCTTGTAGATCCTTTGTCAGTGTCAGCCATGTGAATGTGTCTTGGCCATTACTTAACCAATTTGCTCTCTGTGAAAGCCTGAGAGAATTTTTGTCTCTAGGTGACTCAGCAGTGGCACACTGCACATCGGGAATCACTTTTCTCTGTGGCCCCATAATCTCTTTTATCAGAAACTTTGGGAAACCACTGAGTTACAGGATGTAACAGCACAGGCTCTCTTATGTTCTGAGTCCTCACTGAACTTGAAGGGTTAGTGCCAAAATGTTGGCTGTCCTTGTAGCCTCTCTTTTTGTCTAATTTTTGGTCTGCAAACTTTACTTGTTAAACATCCAGAAGAGAGGTTTAATGATGTTATCACCCTGTAATGGAGGAAGTTAAGTATAATATCGCTATCTGTCTGAAAATCAAACACCTTAGACGTAAAATGGAACTGTTATTTTCCAACAATCATGAATATTCTAAAATTTAAATCCACATAGAAAGAAAGAGAAAGGAGAAAATTTAGGAATTATGGATTGTTGAAAATTATGAATTAGGATTGTTGAAAAAACAATCACATACTTTAACACTGAAATTTAGAAATCAAACCATACACAAAATTGTAGCAGGACAATCCTGACATTTTTTCTTGACTCTTCTTTCTTTTATTGCCACGTTTTTTACATACATTTACTTTAAAACGAGTATAGCAATAATTGATATGACATTAGAAGAATTATGCATTTAGAAGACCAAAATGACAGATATTTCAATGACAGATATGGTTTGGGTATTACACATTTCTATCCTCAGTATAGTTGCTTAGTTCACAGATATCATCATACAGAGTTTTTCAGGGTGAGAATTCTACCCATTAAATGCTATTTTCAGAAACCTAATGGAAATTCTTAGGACGATTGCCTTGACCATCTGTTTACATAAGTGTGTGGTTTTGCCCATGCCATAATTCCTAAATTTTCTCTTTTCTCTCTCTCTTCCTTGTTTAATCCTCAAGTACTCTCTTTCCATTTAACTTTTTACACCTTTCTTCTTTTGAGTTCTTACACTAGGAAGACAATGTGATAGTTACATATATGCATATGGTTTATTTCACTTATGAGCCTAGCTTCAAGTTGCATCAACATATATATGAAGGCTTCGAGGTTATTTTTCTTCATAACTAAGTAATAGTCCATTGAGTAAAAACACAACTTATTATCCATTCCTCAGGTGACGGGCATTTTGGTTGTTTCCAAAAGTTGGGTACTGTCTCACTACTAGATTGGACTTGTAGTGATCTGCCTGGTTACAACCTCCAAAGAACTGGGATTACAGGTCTATGCCACCACACCCAGTCTCAATTGCCATCTCAGCACACCCAGGGGGCAGCACTTGCACAGCAGGCCCAGGGATCAAACCCCTGGCCCCTCAGTCTTCTTGCAGGTGCTTTAATCCATTGAGCTATTTGGCCTGTCCTTTGTTGAATACTTTTCATCTTGTTTTTAAAAATGTGTATCACTTCTAATGTCTTATCTATTATTTGTACACTCTTTGACATAAATTAAAAAATAAAAATAAAAATGACAGGGAAAAAATTATGGCATATCTAAAGGAAGAGTTAATGTTTAATTATTTGATCAATATGGCATGTCTATATCTGGTAATACAAGAAACAAATTTTATGATAACAATATGTAATACAACAACCATTGTTAATTTTCTATTCTTGTTTTGAAATTCTGTACCAATTTTATTATTTTTATGTTGCACTGATTTTGTCTTTTTTCTTGTTATTTGTTTCTTTTCTTTAAAACAAAAAAGAGAAAAGAAATGATGTAAAAGTACTACATATCCACAATGAATGTAAGCATTATATGTCACAAAAATGAGCTAAGAATATTAGCAAAAAAAAAACAAAAAAAAACCAATAATATTAGCAACGAGAATGAAAATGACAAAAGATTTAGACACACAGGGTAAAAGATGGTGGGAGGGGCAAAGATATTTAAAAAAGTAAA
>NW_004525054.1:217665-219115 GCF_000260255.1 Octodon degus
CCAGCCCAGGCACAGTGTGGACCGGACCCTCTTCTACCCCCATGGGCCGCCCCCCACCACTCCATACTACCTTCACCACCCCGCCCGCCCCGCCGAGTAGGAATTGCTGCCGCATTCCGGGAACCCCTGGACCAAGTCCTAGCCCAGGTCCGGTGAGTGTGTGGGAGAGCTTCCTGCTACCCTGCCCAAGCGGGAACAGTCCCAGCCCAGGCGCAGCATGGGCCGGACCCTCTCCCACCCACTTGGGCCGCTGGCCACGACTCTGCAGCACCTCCCCCACCCCACCCGCTGAGTAGGAATTTTTGCCGCGTTCCGAGAATCCCTGAGACCCAGTCCTAGCCCAGGTCCAGAGAGTGTGTGGGAGAGAATCATCTCCCCTTACTTCACTTTGCCCCCTCCAGGCACAGCTCAGGCCTGGCATACACGTCTGGGGCGTAACCTTGCAGCTGCAATCCCTGCAGAGAGTGTAGAGGATAGATCCAACCAGCTAGTCCAGGAGCAGAACATCTTGCCAGAGGGGCACAACAGGTTAATCCTTAAGGACAGCAGCAGGAATGAGCTGAGCACAGCAGCCAGGCCCAAGCCAGACACAGCTGGATAAGTCCAAACGTTGTAGAGCTGCACCTCAACTTCACTACGGGCGGAGGTTATACCACAGCAAAGATCTACAACAAAAGTCAGAAGACAGTGAAACACAAAATGATGAGAAGGAACAAAATACAACCTCAGAACGCAAGCCTACCTGTAACAAGTGCAGAGGACACTAACACAGAACAAACTGGAAATCACACAGCTGAAAGCAATGAATCAACGGCTTCTGAAATAAAGAAACAGCTGCAGAAAGATATAGAAGACTTCAGACTGGAAATAAAAATAGAAATCCCTGAATTAATAACATCTGCACTAAAGAATCAAATGCAGAAACATATGGAAGAAACCCAGTGCTCACACAGAACAAGTGCGAAAGACACTAGCTCAGCTCAAATGCATGAATTAATAGCATCCATAGTAAATAAGCAACAGCAGAAAGATATAGAGGAAATCAGAGCGCAATTCTTTTCTGAAATAAAAAAAAAGAACTCTCAGAACTCATAGCAGCTGAAGAAAAGAAGCAATTACAGAAACATAGGCAGGAAACCCAATCTGAAAAAATCACTGCAGGAAAAGAATTTATAACTGCTTCTAAAGAAGATATTTACAGACCCAGTCCTAGCCCAGGTCCGGTGAGTGTGCGGAGAGTTTCCTGCTACCCTGCGCCGGCGGGACCAGGCCCAGCCCAGGTGCAGCGTGGGCCAGACCCTCTCCCAGCCCATCGGGCCGCCCCCCACCACTCTGCAGTGCCTCCCCCAACCCGCCCGCCGAGTAGGATTTTCTGCCGAGTTCCAGGAGCCCCCAGACCCAGTCCTAGCCCAGGTCCGCTGAGTGTTCAGAGAGATTCCTGCTACCCTGC
>NW_004525054.1:227701-229014 GCF_000260255.1 Octodon degus
GTAAGTCAGTACATCTCAATTCTGACGATTAGTGTAAATGGACTCAATTCACCAATTCAGAGAAATAGATTGGCACAGTGGATTAGGAAACAAAATCCAACAATATGCTGTATACAAGAAACACATTTAAATCATAAAGATATTTATAGGCCAAAAGTCAAAGAAAGGAGCACAATACTACATGCCTCAGCATCTCAGCAAAAAGCAGGGGTAGCAATCCTATTCTCAGACAGTCTCAAATTCAAACCAACAATGATAAAGCAAAATAAAGAAGGCCGCTATATACTGGTTAGGGGAAAAATTCAAGAGGAAGAGGTAACACTCACAAATGTGTACGCACCAAACACAGGAGCACACAACTACATAAAGTAAACATTAATGGACATGAAAATTCTAATATCCAATATCACAATTTTAACAGGTGACCTTAACACCCCTTATCTCCAGAAGATAGGTCAACCAGACAAAAACTTAACAAAGGAATAACAGAACTGAACCAGAGTTTAAAACAAATGGACTTGGTGGACATATACAGAGTGTGCCACCAAAACACAGCTGAATACAGATTTTTCTCAGCTTCACGTGGGTAATTTCCTAAAATAGAACACACATTGGTCCATAGGTCATGCTTAAGTATATGCAAGAATACAGAAATTATCCCATGCATATTATCTGACCACAGTGCAATGAAACTGGAAATAAATGACAAAAGAAACCAGAAAAAAACATTAAATACATGGTAATTAAATGACACCCTACTCAGCAACCAATGGGTCACAGATGAAATTAAACAAGAAATTCAACAATATCTACAGTTGAGGAAAATCAAGCACAACTTATCGTAATTTATGGGATACGATGAAAGCACTTCTCAGAGGGAAATGCATAGCTGTGAACTCACATATTAGGAAAACAGAACTGAAACAATAACTACCCTAATGCTGCACCTTCAACAACTAGAAAAGAAAGAGCAAACCAAACCCAGAGCCAAAAGATGGGAGGAAATTATAAAGATTACAGCAGAAATTAATTCAATTGAGACGAAGAAAATAATTCAAAGAATTCAAAAAGCAAAAAGCTGGTTCTTTGAATGATTAAATAAAATTGATAATACCCTAGCTACCTCATCAAGCAGAGGAAATAAAAAACTCAAATACAAGCAATGAGGAATGAAAATAGTGCAATTACCATAGACTCAGTGGATATTCAGAAGATTATCAGTAGCTACTTTGAGAAACTTTACTCTCACGGAAGAGAAGACACTGAATAAATGTACAGATTCCTAGAAATGTACAAATTACCACAACTGAATC
>NW_004525054.1:230566-232212 GCF_000260255.1 Octodon degus
AAAATGTATTAAAGATCTAAACATGCAAGCAGAGACACTAAATCCCCTGGAAGAGAAAATAGGAGGAACTCTTGAAGAGAGAGGGGTAGGCAAAGAATTCATGGACAGAAATCAAATCCCACAGGTAACAGTTGAAGGAATTAACAAGTGCGACCTGCTCTTACTGAGAAGTTCTTTCATGTTAAAAGAAATTACCAAGACCCAGTCCTAGCCCAGGTCCGATGAGTGTGTGGAGAGCTTCCTGCTACCTTGCGCCGGCGGGACCAGTCCCAGCCCAGGCTCAGCGTGGGCCTGACCCTCTCCCACCCGCTTGGTCGGCCCCCCACTACACCTCAGTACCTCCCGAAACCTACCCACCCAGTAGGAATTTCTGCCGAGTTCCAGGAACTCCCAGACCCAGTTCTAGCCCAGGCCCGGTGAGTGTGTGGAAAACTTCCTGCTACCCTGCGCCGGCGGGACCAGTCCCAGCCCAGGCGGAGTAGGCCGGACCCTACCCCACACCCTCGGTCCGCCCCCCACCACTCCGGTATACCTTCCCCACACCTCCCGTTGAGTAGGAATTTCTGTCGACTTCCAGGAACCCCCAGACCCAGTCCTAGCCCAGGTCCAGAGGCGGGAGGAGCAGAGCACAGCAGCCAGACCTAAGCCAGACGCAGCTGGATAACTCCAAACTCTGTAGAGCTCCACCTGAAATAAAGTACGTGTGAAGGTTATAACTACATCAAAGATCTACAACAAACAGCAGAAGACAGTGCTACACAAAAGGACGAGAAGAAATAAAATACAACCTCAGAATCCAAGCCCACCCATAACAACTGCACAGGACACTAACACAGAACACATTGGAAATCACACAGCTGAAAGCAATGAATCAACAGCTTCGGAAATAAAACAGCTGCAGAAAGATATAGAAGACCTCATATCGGAAATGAAAAAAGAAATCCCTGAATTAATAACATCTGCACTAAAGAATCAAATGCAGAAACACATGGAAGCAAACGAGTGCACACCCAGAACAAGTGCGGAGGACACTATCTCGGCTCCAATGCATGAATCAAGAGCGTCGATAGTAAATAAGCAGCAGCAGAAATATATAGAGGAAATCAGAGCGCAACTCTTTTCTGAAATAAAAAAAGAACTCTCAGAAATCATAGCAGATGAAGTAAAGAAGCAAGTACAGAAATATAAGCAGGAAACCCAATCTGAAAAAAAACAGTGCAGTAAAAGAACTTCTAACTGTTTCTAAGGAAGATATTGATAAAAAAAATAGAGGAGATTAGACAAATGACGGATGCCTTGAATGAGCAACACAGGAAAGAAATAGATCGCATGAAGCAGAATCAAAGAGATATAGAGGAAATTAAACTGACAATCACAAGCTTGCAAAACCGTTTAAGTGAATGTGAAGACAGAGTTTCAGATCTTGAACATGCTGCTGTAGCTAGTGAAAAGGTAAGAAAAGATCTCTTAAAAACAACGAGGATGCAGGAAAGAATAATTCATCACCTGCAAGGTGATGCAAAGATGAACAATGTGAGACTAATAGGAATCAATGAGAAAGAAGGAGTCAACACAAATGACATTAAAAAAATATGGGCAGAAGTAATAGCAGAAAACTTCCCAAATATGAGGAAACAATCTGACAT
>NW_004525054.1:235101-236243 GCF_000260255.1 Octodon degus
AGATTTAATGCAATCCCTATCAGACTACCACCGACATATCTCACAGACATAGAGAAATTATTTCTAAAATTTATCTGGAACCGGAAAAGACCTAGAATAGAAAAGGCAATTCTGGGCAATAGAGACAAGGCAGGTGGCATTACCATACTTGACTTGAAATTATACTACAAGGCTACTGTGATAAAATCAGCATGGTACTGGCATCAAAATAGACCGGAGGATCAATATAATAGACCAGAAGACACTGAAGCCCTTAAGAACACACTCAGCCACCTTATATTTGACAAAGGGGCCCAACAAACTCAGTGAAAGAAAGATAGCCTCTTTAACAAATGGTGGTGGAAAAACTGACTCTGTACATGCCTAAAACTAAAACTTGAGCCAGGTCTATCACCGTGCACTAAACTAAAGTCGAAATGGATTAAAGATCTCAACATTAAAGCAGAGACACGAAATCTCCTGGAAGAGAAAGTAGAAGGAACTCTTGAAGACATAAGGTTAGGCAAAGAGTTCATGGACAGAAATAAAATGGAAAGGGAAGCACTTGAAAAAATTAACAACTGGGACCTGCTCTTACTGAGAAGGTTTTTCACATCAAAAGAAATTACCAACAAAGTGAAAAGGCAACCCACAAAATTGTAAAAAAATCATGACAAATAAGTTCTCAGACAAGGGTATGCTCTCTAGAATCTATAAAGAACTGAAAAAGAATACGAACCAAAATTTAAAGACCCAATCCAGAAATGGGCATCTGAGATGAACACACACTTCTCAGATTAAGAAATTACACAAGCGAATAAATATATGAAAAAATGCTCCACATCACTAGCCATTCGTGAAATGCAAATTAAAACCACGTTTATATATCATCCCACCCAAGAAAGAATGGGTATCATAAAGAAATCACCCAAGAACAAATGTTAGAGAGGCTGTGGGGTAAAAGGAATCCTTCTCCACTGCTGGAGGGAATGTAGACTGGTGCAACCATTATGGAAATCAGTATGGAGACTCCTTACAAAAGTTGGTCTGGAAATCCCCTTTAAACCAGCTATTCCTCTACTGGGAATTTCCCCAGAGTATCTGAAATCATCATATCATAGTGATATATGTGTTCCTATGTTTATAGCAGCACAATTTGTGAT
>NW_004525054.1:237150-237946 GCF_000260255.1 Octodon degus
TTGTTTCATAATAACAGTAAGCTTGTCTTCTCGATGGTTAACAATCTAAGTTTGCAGACCAAATTTAGAGAAATGGAGGGCCACAAGGAAAACCAACATTTTGGCCCTAGCCTTCCAAGGTCTATTAAGACTCAGGACATATGAGAACTTGTACTGTAACATCATGTAACTTGGTATTGTCCCAAATGTTCTGATCAAGGAGATTATAGGGCCAAAGAGGAAAGTGATCGATGAAGTGGAGTGTGCCTAAGGAGAGTCACATGCAGAGAAAACATTCTCTCAGGTTTTCACAGAGAGCACATTGGCCATGCAATGGCTGTGACTCATCCACATGGTTGACACTGACAAAGGTTCTACAATCTGAGGTAGAAGATCTCAGGATAAATCCTGAGGGGATTTCAGCGAACTTATCGGACCCAAAAGCTACAACTGTTGTTGCATAGGTCCTGCTATACCTTGGTCTTCACCATCCAGTAGAAAAGTATAAAAACACAGTATAAGAAGTAAAGCCATGCTGTTATGTTGAGCTGTGGGGGAGTAAGGTTAACAATTTCTGACATTGCCATGCAAGCAGAAGACCCAATACTATTATGGGCTACTGGACAGTTTTAGAATATTTTGCTGAGTTTACACACCTATAATATTCAAATAATGGAACTTAACAAAAAAAGGTGATACAAATGAATGTCCATTTTGTATCTGTGTGTTCAAAGTGGTTAGGAGAGATATATAGTTACATTGTCTTAATGAATAGAATAATTTGTTCTAATGGTGTTTGTAAATAGGATCTCAAGTC
>NW_004525054.1:238622-240197 GCF_000260255.1 Octodon degus
ATTGATGGATAGTATTGAGATGTATTAATTTCCAATTGACATGTTATTTACCTGTTGTTGTTTACTCCTTTTTCTCCTGTGTTTAATAGCTTGTCCTCTTTAGTTTGTTACTTCTGATCTCATTCCTTTGGAGTTCTGAACCTTTTCGTCCCTCTCTAGGACATCTTTCAGTAGCCTGTGTAGGGTTGGCTTTGTCATCATGAAATTCTGTAGCTGTTCTTTTTCATGAAAGTATTTCAGTTCTCCATCAAACTTGAAAGAGAGTTTTGCAGGGTATAGTAGTCTTGGATGAAATTTGTTTTTATAGAGGACTTGAAGTACTCTGCTCCATGCTTTTCTTGCCTTCGTTGTTTGTGAAGGAATGGTGGCCGTAATTCTGATGGGTTACCTTTCAATGTGATCTGCTTCTTTTCTCTAGCGGCTGTCAATATATTATTCTTGTGCTGAATTTCTGGGCTCTTAACTATTTCTCGGTGGGTTTTTCATTAGGTTGTGGTTACTTGGTGATCTGTATCCTTCAGTTACCTGAATATCAGATTGTTTCCTCATATTTGGGATGTTTTCTGCTATTGCTTCTACCCATATTTTTTATGTCCTTTATATTGACTCCTTTCTCATTGATGCCTATTACTTTTACATTGTTCATCTTTGCATCATCTTGCAGGTGATGGATTATTATTTCCTGCATCCTAGTTGTTTTTAAGAGATCCTTCTTTATCTTTCCACTAGCTGCACCAGCGTCTTCAAGATCTGAAACTCTGTCTTCACTTTCACTTTAATGGGTTTGCAAGCTTGTGATTGAGATTTTATTTTCCTCCAGATCTCTTTGCCTCTGCTTGATGCGATCTATTTCTTTCCTGTATTGCTCATTCAAGGAATCCATCATGTTTCCAATCAATCTATTTTTTTTTATCAATGTGTTCTTTAGAAGCAATTATAAATTCTTTTACTGCAGTGTTGATTTCAGATTGGGTTTCCTCCCTATGTTTCTGTGGTTGATTCTTTATTTCAGATGCTGTGAGGGCAGAGAATTCTTTTCTTTATTTCTGAAAAGAATTCCAGACACAGTCCTAGCCCAGGTCCGGTGAGTGTCTGGAGAGCTTCCTGCTACCCTGCGCGGGCATGACCAGTCCCAGCCCAGACGCAGTGTGGGCCGGAACCTCTCCCACCCCCTCAGGCCGCCCCCCCCACTCTGCCGTACCTCCCCCACCCCTACTGCCAAGTAGGAATTACTGCTGACTTCCAGGAACACCCAGACCCAGGCCTAGCCCAGGTCCGGTGAGTGTGTGGAGAGCTTCCTGCTAACCTGCACCAGCAGGACCAGTGCCAGCCCAGGTGTGCGTGGACCAGACCCTCTCCCACCCACTCGGGCCGTCCCCCATCGCTCGGCAGTACCGCCCCCACCCCGCCCGCAGAGTAGGAATTATGCCGACTTCCGGGAACCACCAGACCCACTCCTAGCCCAGGTCTGCAGTGGGAAGGAGCTGAGCACAGTAGCCAGACCTAAGCCAGACACAGCTGAATAAGTCCAAACTCTGTAGAGCTCCACCTGAACTTCAGTACGTGTGAAGGTTA
>NW_004525054.1:240581-241860 GCF_000260255.1 Octodon degus
AGAGCGTCGAAAGTAAATAAGCAGCAGCAGAAAGATATAGAGGAAATCAGAGCGAAACTCTTTTCTGAAATAAAAAAAGAACTCTCAGAAATCATAGCAGATGAAGCAAAGAAGCAACTACAGAAACATAAGGAGGACACCCAATCTGAAAAAAAAACTGCAGTAAAAGAACTTCTAACTGCTTCTAAGGAAGATATTGATAAAAAAATAGAGGAGATTAGAAAAATGACAGACTCCGTGAATGAGCAATACAGGAAAGAAATAGATCGCATGAAGCAGAGTCAAAGACATATAGAGGAAATGAAACTGTCAATCACAAGCTTGCAAAACCGTTTAAGTGAAGGCGAAGACAGAATTTCAGATCTTGAAGATGATGGTGTAGCTAGTGAAAAGGCGAGGAAGGATCTCTTAAAAACAACGAGGATGCAGGAAAGAATAATTCATCACCTGCAAGATGATGCAAAGATGAACAATGGGAGAATAATAGGCATCAATGAGAAAGAAGGAGTCAACATAAATGACATTAAAAAATATGGGCAGAAGTTATAACAGAAAACTTCCCAAATATGAGGAAACAATCTGACATTCAGGTAAGTGAAGCATACAAAATGCTAAAGAACCTCAACCCAGTGAAAAACACACCGAGACATATAGTAGTCAAGATCCCAGAAATTCAGCACAAGAATAATTTACTGAAAGCCGCTAGAGAAAAGAAGTACATAACATTCAAAGGAAAACCCATCAGAATAATGGCCAACTTCTCTTCACAAACCATGCAGGCAAGAAGAGCATGGAGCAGAGTACTTCAGGTCCTCTATGAAAACAAATTCCAGCCAAGACTACTATATCCTGCAAAACTTTCTTTCAAATTTGATGGAGAACTGAAATACTTCCATGACAAAGAACAGCTAAAAAATTTTTCGATGACAAAGCCAACCTTAAGCAAGCTACTGAAAGATGTTCTAGAGAGGGACCAAAACGATCAGAACTGCACGAATGAGATCGGAAGCAACCAACTAAATAGGGTGAGCAATTAAACACAGGAAAAAGGAGTAAACGACAACAGGTAAATAACATGGCAACCGTAAGTTAATACATCTCAATGCTAACCATCAATGTAAATGGACTCAATTCGCCAATTAAGAGAAATAGACTGGCACAGTGGATTAGGAAAAAAAATCAACCAATATGCTGTATACAAGAAACACATTTAACTCATAAAGACATTCATAGGTTGAAAGTCAAAGGATGGAACAAAATACTACATGCCCCAGCACCT
>NW_004525054.1:243672-244402 GCF_000260255.1 Octodon degus
TCAATATAGTTCTGGAATCATTAGCTATAGCCATTAGACAAGAGAAAGAAATAAGAATAGGCAAAGAAGAAGTTAAATTATCTTTATTTGCGGATGACATGATATGTTACTTAGAAGACCCAAAAAACTCCATCAAGAAGCTACTAGAATTAATACAGAAATTCAGTAGCATAGAAGGTTATAAAGTCAATACCCAAAAGTCAATAGTATTCCTCTACACAGACAACAAACACACTGAGAGGAAAATTATAGAAACAATATCTTTTACAATAGCACCGAGGAAAATGAAATACCTTGGAATTAACGTAACAAAAGAAGTCAAAGATCTTTTCAAGAAAAATTACAGTACTCTTAAAAAAGAGATCCTAGAGGATTTCAGAAAATGGAAAGATATCCCATGTTCCTGGATAGGAAGAACCAACATAGTGAAGATGGCCATACTCCCAAAATTCCTGTATAGATTTAATGCAATCCCTATCAGACTACCACTGACATATCTCCCAGACATAGAGAAATCATTCCTAAAATTTATCTGGAACGGGAAAAGTCCTAGAATAGCAAGGGCAATTCTGGGCAATAAAGACAAGGCAGGTGGCATTACTATTCCTGACTTGAAATTATACTACAAGGCAAATGTGATAAAATCAGCATGGTATTGGCATCAAAATAGACCTGAGGGTCAATATAATAGATTAGAAGACTCTGAATCCCCTATGAACACACTCAGCCA
>NW_004525054.1:248129-255474 GCF_000260255.1 Octodon degus
GATATATAGTTGCATTCTCGTAATGGATAGAATGATTTGTTCTAATGGTGTTTGTAAATAGGTTCAGAAGTCCGCATCTTGTACAGCAATTAACCACTAAGAAGAATATATGCAGTGTAATATTTGTTGAAACTGTACTTGCGATTTGATTTGAAACTGTCTCATTGCTATCTGTTTATGAATAAAACTTTGAAAAAAATTAAAAAATAAAATAAATAAAAAATAAAAAAATAAAAAGAGAATTCCACTCTTAGTTCCTCTATAACTATCTGCTGTTGCTTATTTACTATTGATGCTACTAATTCAACCCTTTTAGCGGAGCTAGTGTCCTCTGCACTTGTTGTAGGTGGGCATTGGGTTTCCTCCATATGTTTCTGCATTTGATTCTTTAGTGCCGATGTTATTAATTCAGGAATTTCTTTTTTCATTTCCAATCTGAGTTCCTCTATACCTTTCTGCTGCTGTTTATTTCAGCAGTCATTGTTTCATTGCTTTCAGGTGTGTGATTCCCAATTTTTTCTGTGTTAGTGTCCTCTGCACTTGTTATGGTTGCATTTGGGTTCTGAGATTCCATTTTGCTCCTTCTCATTTTTATTTTGTGTAGCACTGTCTTCTGAACTTTGTTGTAGATCTTTGTTTCAGTTATAGCCTTATCACCTACTGATGTTCAGGTGTAGATCTACAAAGTTTGGATTTATCCAGCTGTGCCTGGCTTGGGTCTGGGTGCTTTGCTCAGTTCCTTCTTGTTGCTGCCCTTGGGGTTGAACCTGTTTTGCCCATCTGGCAAGATGTTCTGCTCCTGGAGTAGCTGGGTGGTTCTGTCCCCTACACTCTCTGCAGGGTTTGCAGCTGAAGGGATTCACCCAGGCCTGTATGCCTGGTCTGAACTGAGTCCGTAGGGGACAAGGTGAAGTGGGTGGCAGAGGCAGCTCTCCCACACACTCACAGGGCTTGGACTAGAACTGGATCTGGGCGTTCCCAGAATGCGACAGAAATTCGTGCTCTGTGGGTGGGATATGGGGGTACTAGGTAGTGAATGAGGGCATCCAAAGAGGGTGGAAGTGTGTGTCGCCCATGCTGTGCCTGTGCTGGGACCAGTAGGTCATGCCAGCACAGGGTAGCTGGAAGCTCTCCCACACACTTTCTGGGCCTGGACTAGGACTTTATCTGGGTGTTCCCAGAATGCGGCAGAAATTCCTTCTGGGCAGGTGTGGTAGGAGAGGTTCTACAGAGTGCTGCGGGGCATCTGAGGGGGTGGAAGAGGGTCTCATCCACCCTGTACCTTTGCTGGGGCCAGTAGATCACACAGGCGCAGGGTAGTCAGAAGCTCTACCACACACTCACCGGACCTGGGCAAGGACTGGGTCGGGGACTTGCTGGAAAGCGGCATGTATAAATCAAATCTTAATAGACATGAAAAATCTAATATCCAATACCACAATTTTAACAGGAGACCTTAACACCCCTGTATCCCAAAATCATAGGTCAACCACACAAAAACTTAACAAAGAAATAACAGAACTGAACCAGAGCTTTAAACAAATGGACTTGGTGGACATATACAGAGTGTTCCAACCAAACACAGCTGAATACACATTTTTCTCAACTGCACACGGTTCATTGTCAAAAATAGATCACATATTGGTCCATAGGTCATGCTTAAGTATATGTAATGAAACAGAAATTATCCCATGCACATTATCTGACCACAGTGCTATAAAACTGGAAATAAATGACAAAAGAAACCAGAAAAAAACCCTTAAATAGATGGAAATTAAATGACGCATGGGAAACAGTGGAAAGATTTAACAACTCGGACCTGCTCTTACTGTGAAGTTTTTTCACATCCAAAGAAATTGCCAACAAAGTGAAAAGGCAACCCACAAATTTGGAAAAAATCATGACAAATAAGTTCTCAGACAAAGGTCTGCTCTCTAGAATTTATAAAGAATTAAAAAACACTAGGAAACCAAAATTTAAAGACCCAATCCTGAAATGGGCATCCGAGATGAACACGTACTTCTCAGAGGATGAAATTAAAGAAGCGAATAAATATATGAAAAAGTGCTCCACATCATTAGCCATCCACGAAATGCAAATTAAAACAACACTGATTCTGAGAATCTCCAGAAGATTTTTGAATTTATCAGTTAATTGGAAAATTTCTCACCTGACTCTGTATATGTACTGATACCTGTGAAATAAGCATATGCACTGCAGATGGTAATCTGTAATAATATTTTAATGCTTGGAATGCCTGTTACTCTGGTCTTCTGAATATGGGCTACTTGTCATGACATGCCAGTTCCTGCTGTGCTGTCTCTAGGTTAGATGAGTGTTCAAAAAGAAGGAGGTGGTGAATGAAGGCAAGAGATAGGAAGAGGAATATTTTGGGACTGTCCTGCTTCAAGGTCGTATATGCTTAGATATTTGGATTTATGTGTAAGAAGTACATAATTCTTTATGTATATTTTGAAAATATATTCTAATTTTTAAATGTTTTTTCATCATATTCTATAGGGACTCAAATTTCAACATATCAATACTTGATGAAAAATACCTGTTCCATGTTATACCTAAGATGTTTAATATTCAGACAGATAGTGAGACTAAGCTTAACAGCCTAGTTTGTATGGTAATAACAACAAGCTTGTCTTCTGGATGGTTAATAACCTAAGTTTGCAAACCAAATTTAGAGAAAAAGGAGGGCCACAAGGAAAGCCAACACTTTGGCCCTAACCTTCCAATGTCAATTAAGAGTCAGGACATATGAGAACTTGTACTGTAATGTCATTTAACTTGGTAGTGTCCCAAATGTTCTGATCAAGGAGATTATGGGGCCAAAGAAGAAAGTGATCGATGATGTAGAGTGTGCCTAAGGAGAGTCACATAGAGAGAAAACATTCTCTCAGGCTTTCACAGAGAGCACATTGGCTAAGCAATGGCTGTGACTCATCCACATGGCTGACCCTGACAAAGGTTCTACAATCTGAAGTACAGAATCTCAGGATAAATCCTGAGGGGATTTCACTGACCTTCTCAGACCCAAAAGCTACAACTCTTGTTGCATAGGTCCTGCTTTACCTTGGTCTTAACCATCCAGCAGAAAAGTATAAAAACGAAGTATAAGAAGTAAAGCCATGCTGTTATGTTGAGCTGTAGGGACTCAGGTCAACAATTTCTGACATTGCCAGTAATGCAGAAGACCCAATACTATTATGGGCTACTGGACTTTTAGAATATTTTGCTGAGTTTACACATCTATAATATTCAAATAACAACTTAACATGAAAAGGGCATACAGATGAATGTCCATTTTGTATTTGTGTATTCAAAGGGGTTAGGATAGATGTATAGTTACATTCTCTTAATGAATAGAGGGATTTGTTCTAATGGTGTTTGTAAATAGGATATCAAGTCCGCATCTTGTAAAGCAATTAAACACTAGGAAGAATGTATGCATTGTGTTAATTATTGAAACTGTCCTACCAATTTGGTTTGAAATTGTGTCATTGCTATTTGTTTCTCAATAAAATTATGGAAAGAAAGAAAAGAAAATTACAAGAAAAGGAGCAAAATGCATTCTCATGTCTTGAGCTAACTCAGAACAAAACCAAGACACATCAGTATAGAATAAGAAATTGGAAGCCATACACCTGAAATCCCTGAAATAATAGCTACTGAAGCAAAGAAATAACTGCAGAAGAACATAATGGATATTAGATCAGGAAAAATAATTCCAGACAAGTCACTGATAAAAAATAGAGGGGAATAGAATAATGACAGAAATCTTGAATGGGCAATATGGGAAAGAAGTAGAATGCATGAAGCAGATTCGAAGAGTTATGCAAGAAATTAAAAACTACATTAAATGTTGGCAAAACCATTTGTGTGTAAATGGAGATAGACTTTCAGACCTTGATAACACTGTTTCAGCTAGTGAAAAGTAAAGAATATCTCTTATACACATCTAGGATCCAGGAAACAATAGATCAACAGCTGCAAGATGATAACAAGATGAGCAACATAAGATTACTATGGGTCAGTGAGAAAGAAGGAAACAACAGAAATGACATTAAAAGAATATGGGCAGAAGTAATAGCAAAAAACATCCCAAATATAGGGAGACAATCTGACATTCAGGTAACAGGCATACACACCTCCAAAAAATATCAACCCAATTAAAACTACACCCAGACATATAATAATCAATATCCCAGAAATTCAGCACAAGAACAACCTACTAAAAGTTGGTAGGGAGAAGAAACAGATCACATTCAGGGCTGGCCAAAAACTCAGCACATTAAAGCCCTTGCAAGCAGGTGCAGGGGCTGGGAATTTGATCCTTCATGGTGCACTGAGACAGTAATTAAGACTGGGCATGGTGGAACGCCCCTGTAATCCCAGCTTGTGGGAGGCTGTAAACAGGCAGATCACTACTGATCTAGTAGTGAGACCCTGAAAACTCTGTAGACCCTTCCGTAAAATACAAAAAAAAAAAAAACCTAGCAGATCACATTTGAAGGAAAATCCATTAGAATGACAACAGATTCCTCCTGAAATACCACCAAGTCAAGAAGAGCATGGCATGAACTACTTCAAGTCCTACAAGAAAACAAATTCCAATCTAGACTGATATACCCTGCAAAACTCTTTTTTTTTTTTTTTTTTTTTTTTTTTGGTGAAACCAGGGATTGAACTCAGGCCTTTGCACATGCCAGGTAAGTACTTATTCAACTGAGCCTTCTCCCCGGCCCCAAAATGGTTTTGGAAATGTTTTTTCTTCAGTTTAAGGGCCATCTCTTTTACTTTTAATGGAGAAGTGAAATACTTCCATGAGAAAGAATAACTAAGGAAATTCATGAGAACCAAGCTAACCCTATACAGAGTATTAAAAGATATTCTAGAATGGAATCAAAATACCCCCAATTCCAAGAACAACAACAGAAAAAACCCACAAAACACAGCAAACTATTAAGCACAGGAGAAAAGTAGGGAACCAAGAGCAGGAAAATAATATGACAAACATAAGTCAATACATATCAATGTAAATGGACTCCATTCACTAATTGAAAGAAATAGCCTGACAGTGGATTAGGAAACAAAATCCAACAATATGCTATGTACAAGAAACACATTTAACCCATAAAGAAATTCATAGGCTGAAAATCAAAGGCTGAAAAACAGTATTACATGCTCAAGGATCTCAGGAAAAAAGTAGGGGTAGCTATTCTGTTTTCAGACAATCTGAACTTCAAACCAAAAATGATCAAATGAGATGAAGAATTTCACTATATACTGGTTAGAGTAAAAATTCAAGAGGAGGTGATAGCAGTCATAAATGTGTATGCGCCAAATATGGGAGCACCCAACTATATAAGACAAATTTTAAAGGACATGAAAAATCTAATAACCAATATCACATTCTTGACAGGGGACATTAACACCCCCTATCTCAAAAAAATAGGTCAAGCAGACAAAACATTAGCAAAGAGGTAGGAGAACTGAACCAAACCTTTCAACAAATGGACTTACTGGAATATAGAGTGTTCCACCAAACAACATCTGGATACACATTCTTTTCAGCTGCACATGAGATGATTTCTAAAATAGATCATATACTAGTCCATAGATCATGCTTAAGTAAATGCAAGAAAACAGAAATTATCCCATGCATATTGTCTGGCTCCAATGCAATCAAACTGGAAATTAACAACAAAAATAACCACAAAATCCCCATAAACATATGGAAATTAATTAACACCCTCCTCAGCAACCAATGGGTTGCATGTGAATTTAAAGAAGAAATTAAGCAATATCTACAATCCAATGAAATGTCAAACACAACTTACTTGAATTTTGAGATGCAGTGAAAGAAGTTCTCGGAGGGAAATTAATAATGGAGAATTCACACCTTAGAAAAACAGAGAGAGAGAGAGAGAGAGAGAGAGAGAGAGAGAGAGAGAGAGAGAGAGAGAGAACAAATAAATACCCTAATGCTGCACCTAAAGCTTCCAGAAAAAGTAAAGAGTGAACAGTTACTCTTTTTTGTACAAAGCAAGGTACAACCTGTTGCTTAATTCTCAGCTCACCCAGGTTTTTTCTTAAATTGGAATTTCAGTTCAACTATTGAGCAAAATCAGGAACATGGAGATATTTTCAAACTTTGCTGTTTCAGTAGCAGAAAGTTCAACCTTGGAGCCTATTTTACAACTGAAACATCACCATACCTCTTACTTTAGAGGTCATGAAGCTACGTGCTTGGGATCCCTCTTGGAAACCCAGGAGCTACTCTTCCACTTATTTCCAATGAAATTCTCTTAACTTCCCCTTTTTATTTGTCGCTTCATTCTTGGTTATTAGGAGACTTGTACAAATAGAATATTGGAGACTGAGAAATTCACTCTTTTCCAACCAACTGAGTTCCATCAGCAACCTAAATTCATCCTCCTATAATTCCTCCCCTCCACTTAGTTGAGCTCAAAAGCCACCTTAGGAGCATTTCATATAACCCCAGATCAAAGTACATGAAGTCTTTCTCTTTTTCCTACTCACTCTTGACCAAAAAAATCCTGATATTTCTGCATGGCATGCAGAGTGTCTTTTTGTCACCTAACACCATTTCTCTGTTCAGAACCTTAAATAAATATAGCTGCTTTTCCCTCACCATTAAGTATAGGCTTTGCAATTCTTTGCCATATCAAAGAACTTTGACTTTATCAGTCAGATCCACCACACAGTAACATTTGTTGAGAGACCAGCAAGGAGACCATCAGGCAACAGCAGCTCAAAGATTTCACCAGACATCAGAGGTATCAGCAGCCCACAGGCATCACCAGACATCTACCAGGAGCTAGCAGTCATCTGCCAGTAGCTAGAAAAAAAAAATCCGGCCATAAAAGAAGATAACTAGGCATGGTGGTGCACACCTGTAATTCCAGCACTCAGGAAGCTGAGACAGAAGGATCACTGAGAGTTCGACATAAACTTTGTAGCCTGGGGACTACAAAGTGAGCACAAGGACAGCCAGAACTACATAGCAAGACTCTCTCTGAAAAAAAGAAAGAACCTTTGAGATAGGTCAGCGACCAAGTGCCTGCTTAGACAAGTGCGGGGACCAGAGTTCAATCCCCTGCACCACATGCCACACAAGCCCCACCCCCTGGCACACTGAGCTGCATATTGAGCACCTGTAACAAATACAAAAAAGAACAAGAGGAAAAGGAAGGGGAAGAGGGAGAGGGAAGGGGAAGGGGAGGGAGAAAGGGGAGGGAAAGAGGAGGAGGAGAAGGGGGAGCAGAAGGGGAAGGAGAAAGAGAAGGAGAAGGAGAAGGAGAAGGAGAAG
>NW_004525054.1:255734-267289 GCF_000260255.1 Octodon degus
GAAGAAGAAGAAGAAGAAGAAGAAGAAGAAGAAGAAGAAGAAGAAGAAGAAGAAGAAGAAGAAGAAGAAGAAGAAGAACCCCCTTCTCAGAGAGAGCATCTCTCTTCCACTTTTTACAAGTGCCCTTAGGTATGCACTTGTCAGGGTGCATGGGATAGATTCTTCATCACCATTTAGATATGATCTGATTGTGGAGTACAAGGCTTCAGCATTTTAAGAAGTAGGAGGATCCTTGTGGATCAGTTGTGGTTATATTTTACTGATGGTGCTCACAGCATGTGCATCTGCTTTTGGCAGCTGTGGTTCCATAGGCCCATAGGGAGATTAGCTGAGCCAAAGAAAGACAGCTGGGAAACTGGATTTGGGATGCTTTGGCCTGGAGAGATTTTTTCCATGTATCTTCCTTTAAGTTCTCCAGAAGACCATCAAATTTGGACCTGGTCCACCTAATGTTATTGCTTTACTTTGTGGAGCACAGTCAATTACTGTCCTGCACGATGCAAACTTGCATAGCCACTTAGTGTCAGTGATGTTTGAAGAGGGTCCATGAATCAAAGTCTCACAAAGGTAAGTAGCTCAGTGGATTAAAGCACCTGCTTAATGAGTCAGGGATTAACACAGGAAATTGCCTGAGAGCATCACAAAATCTGATTTTATAGGCCCATGAAGAAAGCATCTCATCTATTCTCCTCCATTTTCCTACTTGGATGGATCGTCATCCACTAGGGCTGGTTTGACCCTAGAGTCTTCCAGAAAGATTATGCTATATATTTGTGCAATAAAAACTGACCCATGTATGCACTTGAGGAAAATGAGACATGGCCACTCCTTGACAGCCTGAAATATAGCACCAGATTTCAATTATTTCTTTATTGTGAGAAGCAGAAAAAGTAATCAGAGATACCCTATGTTCAACATTTATAGTTCTATACAGAGACCTGATATTTCCCTTAGAACTAATCCTCCTTCAGGGGTTATGCCAACTAGGACTTCCTTTTGTCAACTGCTCCTCCCTGCAGGGTCCCTTATCAACAGCCTGCTCAATTAATATCTTCAGTAGATAGTCTATCTCCTGAGCCCACTCCATACTAGGTCTAGGTCTGTCCAGCCTAAGGTCCCCAAATCAGAGAAACTCAACCTCTAAGCCAGCCACTACTCTTTGAAAAGTGTCAGATGTCAATGGTCCTATTCAGGTACAGGCCCATTTTTCATTTGTACATATTCAGCAATGCAAGTTAAAACTTAGTAGATTTTCTGTGGACTCTGAAAGATTTACTGAGTTTCTATACCTTAACAATGGCTTTGATTTGATCTAGAGAAATTTCCAATTCATCTGGTTTTTTGCTGTACACCTGTAGAAAATAAAGGAATTATAAGAGCTTCTAAGGCTACCAATGATAAAGCCTTTGAAGCTTTAATCTATGATAACCAATGAACTTCCATCTTACAAGAGGAGCCAGAGTGGGGTTATAGCATAGAGGATGGAGCAGCCAAATTAGAGTTTTTTTGTTTTTGTTTCTTTTCTATT
Source organism: Octodon degus (assembly GCF_000260255.1). NCBI lineage: Eukaryota > Metazoa > Chordata > Mammalia > Rodentia > Octodontidae > Octodon > Octodon degus. Next base: position 257,263 of record NW_004525054.1, read on the forward strand.
TTTATTTTTTTTATATTGTGTTCAGGGTCCACAGGGTGTACAGGGTCTCACTACACAGATCAGACTTGTAGTGATTCTCCTGTTTTCAGCTTCTGAAGCACTGGGATTACAGGTGCATGCCACCATGCCCACTCTCAGTTGCCATTTCAGTACACCCCAGGGGTGGGGCCAGCACAGCAGGATAGGGGATTGAACTCCCAGGCCCTGCATCTGCCTAAGCAGGCACTGTAATCCACTGAGGTTTCTGGCTGGCCCTCAAATGAGAGTTATAAATCCAGGCTATTTTAGTGGATATGTGACAAAAGATGCCCAAATTTGTGAACTGTGAACTATGAACTATCACTGTATGAACTGTCAGTCAAAGTTTTGATGAAACTTGAATTGCTTTTAACCTGAACTTGAAGAGGCATACTGTAAATAAACTAATTTAGACCAGAGTTTGGGGAAGATCAGATAGTCATAGAAAGTATTTGTTAGTCAGCTCTAGAATCTCCAGGAGATTCTGCAAGTAGTGATGAATCATCTGGTCAGTGTAGTTTATTCAGTCTTTAAGAAATGTGGCAAAATTGAAGACAAAGTTGAATAAGGAAAAGAGGAAAGCTGAAACTATGATTACTTTAATGGATGAGGCTCAAGCCCACAACACTAGGGAAAATCAAAGTAACCTAAAGAGTGATGAAGGCAAGTCAGAGTGCTTCAAATGCAAGTGGCAAATGCACTTAGCAAAGTTATACCCTCTCAAGTCATCAAATTCTTGCCAGGCCTGTTAGAGGATGAAAGAAGACATTTGGCATTGGAAGATGGATTGTCCTTATTTTCAGAGAGGGATGACCCATCCCTCACCATGGAAGCTAGGGATGTTTGGACAGCAAATAATGGTGCCTAAAGCAGCCAATGTGATTCCTGCTTAAGATACTTCCATCACCTTATAGGAGCCTTGGATGTCTATAAACTCAGGAGGCAAACAACTTACTTTTCTGTGTAATATTGGGGCAACTCATTCAAATTTAGTTTCTTTTTAATTTCTTTTATTTTATTGAAAAACAAATATCAGTGAGACAGTTTCAAAGCTGATTAATAGGACATTTTCAATAATTAATACATTTTACATTGTTATCTTCTTAGTGGTTATCCATAGTACAAGAAGTAGACAAGATATCCTGTGCAAACACTATTACTACAAATCTTTCTTATTGAATTAAGCGAAAGTAGCTGTATATCTATCCTTACTATTCTGTGTATACAAATACAAAATGGTCCTTCCCTTTTCATCTCCTTTTTTGTTTAGTCCTGTCAGAGATGGAAATTCTATTGGCATCTAAATACCATAGGTGCTTGAATTCAGCAAAACAATCCAACACATTCCAGCAGTCCATGATAGTAGTGGGTTATCCACAGAAGTTGTTGATGAGAGCCTTTTACAGCTCAGTATATTAATATGAGCTTTCATCCTACTATACAGTTGTTGTGGGCCTTGAGGAAGTTAAGCAGAAAGCCTTCATTGTCCCCACTCTAGACTGACATATAGAGGATTTCTTTGTCAAGATTTCTTTGTCTTTATGGTAATACCAGAAGGCTTCATAGTGGTAGTTAGAAGAGATATACTCTTCTTATTGAGGGCTGCTGTAATATTTAAATCTCTGGCAATCTTCATCCTAATTGCTAAGGACCTATTCAGTCTTAACTTGTGAAGCCCAGTATCTCTACTGAGTAGATCTCCAAACCTGGTACCTCAGAGAGGGCTGTCAAGGCCATTGTAGTAATCATCCAGTTAAGGACCTTAATATTAAGGTCGTTAATATTCAAATTTTAGTGAAGATATTTTTATCTTCACTAAAGCTAGTGTTACCTTAAAAAGGAAATTAGGCAGGAAATAAAGCCCATTATTCTAAGTTTTTAGCTTCAGGGTCACCAGTGTCATCGCAGTCCCTATGCATACACCAGTTTTACAAAGAGTGAAGCCACTGGGGGAATACCACCTAGTAAAATATCTCAGAGTTATTAATGAGGCAGTGGTGCTTCTTCACCCACTAGGGAAAGAGCCATACACCCTTTTTGAAATAGACTCCTGAAGACACTAAATGATTCTCTGTCCTTGATGGTAAAGATGCCTTCTATTCTATCCTTGTAGATCTTAACTCATGATATTTGTTTGCCTTCAAATAGGAGGATCTCAAAACAGTAGTTTTCCTAGTATACTTGGATTGTCTTACCTCAAGGCCTTAGCAATAGACCCCACTTGTTTTCGTGGACTTTAGCTGAAGTCTTAAAAGACTTAAGCTTTATAAAGGGAGTTCTATTACCATATGTGGATTACCTCCTCACTTGTATTCCCGCCAAGTTGTGTGATAAGGACACTACTAAGACTTAATTTTCTATGGGCTGGAGAGATGGCTCAGTGGTCTAAAACACCTACTTAGAACAAGCTTAGCAAAGCATCAGGGACCACGGTTCGATCCCCCAGCACCACATGCCAGCCAGCCCCGCCCCCTGGTGGGCTGAGCTGGCCACACACACACACCACACACTCTCTCTCTCTCTCTCTCTCTCTCTCTCTCTCTCTAATAAATAAAAATTAAAAAAGACTTAATTTTCTAGTAAAATCAAGTTATAAGTTGTCCATAAAGCCAGGATTTCTCAACAAAGGGAGAATTATCAGGGATGTATTTTTAACTCCAGTACAGAGACAACTTTCCTCAAGGAAAACAGAGGCAATTTGCTTTCTTGATCTCCTGGAGTCTAAAAATGAACTGAAGAAATGGCAGGTTTCTGCTACATATGGATACCCCTTTTGGAGTAATAGCCAAACCCCTATATGAAGTAATGCAGGGACCAGAATCTAAACCCTTGAACTATACAGCAGCTGTTCCAGTCATTCGTGGCTTTAAAATTGTCCCCAATACAAGCCCCAGCATTAAGAATCACAGCCAGTGGGGTCATAGCTGCATGCACGACTAGGTAGTGGGGTCGGGAGGAGGAAACTGGGCCAGAGGGCATGAGTTGGAGTCCTTCTCTCTCTGACTGTCTTTCTGTCTGCCATGCATCAAGCATCTTTTCTTCACCACACCCTCCCGCTGTGATGTTCCTGCCTGATACCCCACTGACCATGTTGAAACCATGAGCCATAATAGGCATTTTCTCCTGTGATTTGTGTATGCCACACATTTTTGTCCAGTAATGGAAAGACAACTAATACCTCCATTACAGAAATCCTGCAGGGATGATTTTTTTTGTATTTTCCTATAGTGATGAACATGTATGAGGACTCTCTTGGTTGTAAGAGAAAGTAACATAATCCAAGCTGGGAAGTCAAGAGGATACCCACTCCAGGCATGGTTTGATGCAGGATTTAAACAGTGTTACTGAGACCCCAGGTCTTTCTGTTCCAATTCCCTTCAGGTTGCTGTAGCTGACTGTTTTCACCTATAACTGACATGGTTCTGCATGGTCCCAGCAACAAGGACACTGCCTACACGATGACTAGGAGGTCCAGAGAAGCTGGATGCAGCCTATTCTAACTTAACAATGCTGTCAGAGACCTCTCCACTCTGTCTGTCCTTCCTTCCTTCCTTAGCTTTCCCAGTCTCAGCCTCTTCTAAGGCTGAGCTCCCTCATGGGTGTAGGATGGGTGCCGCCAGCCATAAAGGCCATGGAAAGATTGCTATCTGGTGGTCAGTTGTTACACCTGCTGAACTGAACTAGCATGGGGCTGGGTGTGGGAGGCCCACCTGAGGGTTGTTGCTGGCAGCATAAGAGGCAGAACTGGAAAAGCTTTTGGGAGGTTGTTAGGGAAGCTGTTTGGAGGAGCTATCAGAGCTGTTGGAAGCTGCTGGTTCTCCTGGGCTATTCTGCTGGAGGACCTTGCCATGCTGGCTTTCCTGATGAACTTGGTTACTCTCATTGGAGGAGGAAATCAGGACCTCGTTGTTGCTGACAATGGCTTCGGTTCACATTGGGAGAGCTCTGGATCTCACCTTGAGTATTGCTTCCTGGTTCAGGTGGGGAAGATGGTGCACTGCTCAGTCTCCTGAAGCAGCTCATTGTGTTGGCTTTCCTGATAGGAGCTTGGCTGTTCTCATCCACAGAGGAGCCAGGATGTCACTGTTGCTGAACATGCCTGTGGTACTATGAGCTCTGGTTCTTGAACATCACTTCCCAGCTCCAGTGCAGATCCCTCAGCCTGCTAACCCAGATCCTTCATCCTAATGGCACAGACTTTCTAACTTCCACTGGCCATTAAACCTTCCCAAAGCAGACCTGTGAAGCAGGCCTGCATGAGACATTGTCGTGGGCTCTAGACCTCCAGCTGGATGCATGGGAGGCACTGCTATGAGCTCTAGGTTTTCAACTGGATTTATGCGGGATATTAGGATCCAGGCCCTCAGCTGGAGTCTTTGGTCTTTAGTGTGTGGACAGATTTCCTGCACTTTGATTCTTTGGGTGATTCATAATAAACTAATCTTATTTTTTTTAAAAAAAAGAATCCCAGCCAGTTAAGTTTTTTTGTCTCTCTCTTAATGGTTGAAAAATGGGGAGTAGCCACAGAAGTGCTAACTCAGCATCTTGGCCAGGAAAACCAACCAGTGGCCTACTTTTCAAAGTGACTAGATGGAGTAACACAAGACTTGATTCACTGCCAGTAAGCAATAACAGTGATGACATACTTAGTCCAGGAAGCCTCTATGGTAACCTTAGGAGAAAAGCTCTTAGTTCTAACCCCACACCAAGTTAAGGCATGGTTAGAACTCAAGGGACATTTGTGAATGACTGAAAAAGGTTTACTAAATATGAGACCATTCTTATTGAAAAGCCAGATATTTGATAGGTCAGGACTCAAAGTTTCCCAGGCACATTGCCCCAAACATTTCCTCCCTCAGTTTCCTAGGCAACCTAGGCCAACCCCAATCCGAACCATGCCCCACACTGTACTCTGGTCTCAGCTCGCTTCTCCTTGACCCGTTTTGGTCTCAGCTCACTCCCTTCTGATGTAAACAAAATTAAACCATAAGGAAGATAAATGATGTGCACCTGAGATCTGGCTGTTCCAGCCCGCAATCACACTCCCTGAAACCTGTGACCTGGCTGTTCCAGTCTGTGATTACCTTCCCTAAAACATCTTAAGTCTCCTGCCTCCCTTTGTCCAGTGCCATCTTGGTCCATGAGGCAGCTGCCACATGCACTTCCAATAAACCTGCTTCACTTGTGTCAGTGTGTCTGGTCCAGTACTGCATGGATTCAGCCGCCTAGGTTTGACCTTTCGATGTCTGTATTTAGTCTTACACTGTGTTAAACCTAGTCACCCTCTTTCCAACCAACCAACCAACCAACCAACCAAATAATTGATAGAATATGAGTGTGAACAGACAATTATCCAGTTATGTCAGCCACCTCAATCTGAAAGACCAAGCAATGACCAGTCCAGCTAGCACAAGGTTCACTGATGGCAGCACCTTTATAAAGGATGGAATTTTGAAGGCATGCTATGCCACAGTCAGCTTCCACCCCAAGTCACTGAAATAAGACGACTCCCCTCTGGGACTTCTGCCCAAAACACAAACCTTATTTTAATCACTTATCACTCTCATTTGGGCTCTCCAATTTTCCCTGGGGAGAAAAAAGTTTTAAATATGCCTTTCTGGTCTTGCATGTGCTTGTGGGCATCTGGAAAGCAAGGAGACTTTTATCTACTTGCTAGTCTCCAGGAGACCATCAAAAACAGGCCCAGATGGTCACCTGCATTATTGTTGGCCTCAAAAAGACCGCCCATAAGGCTGTTAATTTTAACAAACTCAGTAAAATTGCTCAATGATCTGATGAAAATCCAGCTGAGCGTATGACCCACCTAACTAAGGTGCTCTGCAAATACACCAAGGTAGGTCCATACTCAGCTGAAGCTACTCTCATTTTAAACACCCACTTTACCTCTCAGTTGCCCCAGATATTAGATCCAAAATAAAAATCAGAGGACATCCCCCAAACCCCCTCAAGATGAACTCCTTGTTGTGGCCTTTAAAGTCTTTAATAATAATGAAGACCAACAAGAATTAGATAAACAAAACTGAGATAATGGCAAATACCAACTTCTGATATTGGCTCTCTGGGCTCCTTCCACTCCTCCCATTTAATTCAAACAAGAGGTCAAGAGATCCCTAGCCAGAAAGCACCCCAGGTCCATGCTTTAAATGCAGTGAGGAAGGACACTAAGCATGTACTAGTCCCAACCCTCAAAAGCCACTGGGACCATGTCCAGCTTGTGGCATAACTGGCTACTGGAAGACTGACTGTCTTACCTACCAGAGAGGAGGTAAGTAAATCACCTACCCTAACCCACAGCCAACCACGGGTGATCAATCACTAGCTAACCTCCTAGGATGTGCTGGTGCATACTGAAGAGATTCAAGGGTCTTGGACCCTACAATGCTATGTCTGGAGGAGCCCCCAAATGATCATAGAAGTCACCAATAAATTCATAAAATTTCTCATTGATACAGGGGCCACTTACTTGGTGCTACCAGAATTTTCAAGCAGGTGTGCTCTAGCACAGACTTCCATGTGGAGTTGTTGGCCAACCTACCTGTCCCCTTATTGCTGAGCTACTGCCTTGTCACCTCAATTCCCTCTTTTTCCCACTCCTTTTTTGGTAATTCCATCCTGCACTACCCCTCTCCTCATATGACTCAATTTTGCCCTTTCCTTTTGCCTACATTCCCTTTGATCTCTTCTTTTAGCCCTTTCCTAGACTGCAAACTCAACTACCACACAGCCCCCATTCCCAACTCCTGTATTGTCTCCTGAGGTGTAGAATACCTCCACCCTATCAATTGCTCATGACCACTCCCCAGTCATAAAGCTCAAAGACTTACTTCTTCCTTCCTTTCTGTCCCCAAATACCCCAACACCCTTTCCCATCAATAAGCCTACAGCCCATCATTAACAAACTGCTATATCAAGGACTCCTCTAATCCACCCATTCATTCTACAACACTCTCATATTACCTGTAAAAAAAGGCAAATGGCACATATCAATTGGTCCAACACCTGCAAGCCAACAATGCAGCTGTCCTACCAACTTACCCTGTTGACCCCAACCCATGCACTCTTCTCTTCCTTATCTCTCTCCACATTTCTCATTTCTTGATCCTTGACCTTAAAGATGCCTTTTTACCATGCCTTTAGACCAACCAGGATCTCTTTGAATTTATCTGGACAAATTCTGACACATCCTACTCTTGCCAGCTCCCCTGATAAGTCCTCCCTCAAGGATTCCAAGAGAGCCCTCACTTCTTTGGACAGGCACTAGCCTCTGAGCTGACCCAGTTAGACTTATCTCCCAGCCACATCTGCAATACGTGAATGATCTCCTCTGCTCCCCTTCCCACAGACTTTCACCCCAACACATCGTCAATCTTCTCAACTTTTTGGCTAAAAAAGAGTACCAAGTATCCTCTCACATGGCTCAAATTTTACAGCCTTGAATAACTGATTTGTGCCTGAGCATAACCCCTGCTAAATGGGCTATCACCACAGACAGAAAACAACTTTTCTCAGACCTCCAATTCCCCCAAACTACACAATAGGTTCTCTCTTTCTTGGATCTAGAAGGCTTTCCTAGGATATGGATCTCTAACTTCACCTCATTTGCTAGACCCCTCTATCAGGTGGCCTGAAGCCTCTTGCCAGAGCCCCTGACACTCAACTCCCCATTGCTGCTCCTTTCAACAAACTCAAACACTTCTCCAGGCACTGCCCTCACCTTTCCCAATCTTTTCAAGCCCTTTTTGTTCTACAGAACAGAAAACAATGGAATTTCACTTATAGTTCTAGGCCAAAACAGCAGGCCCCTCTTTCAACTAGTAGCCTACCTCTCAAAGCAGTTTGATACTACCATACAGTGATGGCTCTCAAGCCTTTGCTCTCTAGCTGCAGCAGCCCTACTTACCCGAGAAGCAAAAAAGTTCACATTAAGCCAACACATGGATGTATATTTGACACACCACTTACTCTGACCCCTTCACAATTTCAGCTTTTTCACCTAAACTTTATTTGTGACCTTTATTCATGACATAACTGTTTCTCACTAAACCTGGCCACTCTTTCCCCTGCTCTTTCTGAGGTCTCTGCTCCTCTTCACTCCTGCACAGAAGTTCTGGATCATATCCACCCTGACTTCTTCCACATAAAAGGTACTCCTCTCTCCATCCCTGAAGACATTTGGTTTATTAATGGCTCTTTATTCCCAAACTCCACAGGAGGTAAATTGGCAAGGTATTGTTAACTCTTCATCAGTCATTGAGACCAAAGCTACATCCTCACAGAAGGTAGAACTCATTGCCCTAATCCAGGTCCTCACTCTAGCCAAAGATAAGTTCATCAACACATACAGGCAAACCTCACCCCCTCAAGCTTTCTAACATGGATAAACAATTCCTAGCTACAGGGAACTCTCATGGACTTCACCCAGGGTGAAGTTGCCCTCTTCTCTTTTCTTCTATGCCTTATTTTTTGGGCCTCATAATCATCCTGCTACATTTGTCCTCTACCACTGCCTTAGCGTCAACTTCTAACTCTGCCTTTACTCTTTCTCTAGCCAATGGGAGCTTCATTGCCTTGGACAACTTTACACCCTCTTAACCCACTCTCCAAATTACCATTCCTTACTGCTTGTCAACCCTTTTACCAATACCTGAGATGTGACATCTAATGGATAAAAACTTACCACTTGCTGGAAAAAGGTTTATCTGACACCTCATCCCTCTAATCTCAGTCAGAGAAAATGTTCAAATGTCACCTACTGTTATACCTCCAAAGGGGGATGCATGGGGCCTGGGAGATGGCTCAGTGAAATAAGCGCTTCCCTGGCAAACACAAGGACCTGAGTTCAATCCCCGGTTCCACAAAAAAAAAAAAAAAAAAAAAAAAGTTGTGAGTTTGTTCAGAAAGCAAGCGCTAGTAAGGTTGTGGACTCCAAAGATAGAGCTGAGATCTTCGTTGCCCAGGAGGAAAAGGAGAATAGACGAGATGTCCTGAGGGAAAAACAGGAGGTGGCAGGTTCTCACCCTTTGCAGCTTCAGAATCACAAGGGTGAAAGACTTTATTTTGAAGGTAAAACCACCGAGCCCTATGTTCCAGAAGAGAGACAGCAGTCACATCAGGTTCCAGAATGGAGGCAGTGGCCACACCACATTACAGAATGGCGCTGGCACACAAAATTTTTTCTCGGCTTAACATCAGTATCTCTCTGGTTATCAAATACCTTAGATATAACATGGAAGAGTCATTTTCCATCAGTCCTTGATATGCTAAAGTTTAAATCCCTACAGAATGTGAAAAAAATAAAAAAACCAGTAAAATAAATAGAAATAAACAGTTACAAATACTTACACAGAGATTTAGAAATCTAACCATATACAACATTGTAGACAGACAGTCCTATAACATTTTATGTTTTAGGGTAATAATAGCATCAAGCTTCTCTTCTGGATGGCTAACAACTTAAGATTACAGACCAAAAAATTAGAGAAAAAGAAGGGCTACAATGACAGCCAAAATTTTGGCCCTATCCCTTCAAGGTCAGTGACGACTCAGGACATAAGAGAACCTGTGCTGTAACATCTTGTAACTCAGTGGTGCACCAAATTTTCTAATCGAGGAGATAATGGGGCCACAGAGGAAAGTGATAGATGATGTAGTGTGCAAAAGGAGAGTCACATGGAGAGAAAACAGGCCTCCCCCACCCTGCCCGCCGAGTAGGATTTTCTGCCGAGGTCCAGGAGACCCCAGACCCAGTCCTAGCCCAGGTCCGGTGAGTGTGCGGAGAGTTTCCTGTTACCCTGCGCCGGCAGGACCAGTCCCAGCCCAGGCACAGCGTGGGCCGGACCCTCTCCCAGGCCCTCGGGCTGCCCCCACCACTCCTCAGTGCCTCCCCCACCCCGCCCGCCGAGTGGGATTTTCTGCCCAGTTCCGGGAGACCCCAGACCCAGTCCTAGCCCAGGTCCGGTGAGTGTGCGGAGAGTTTCCTGCTACCCTG
>NW_004525055.1:0-2127 GCF_000260255.1 Octodon degus
TCAATAAAACTTTGGAAAAAAACGATACAGCAAATCATCAAGAAGATCATACACCATGACCAGGTAGGATTCATCCCAGGGATGCAAGGATGGTTCAATATTTGAAAATCTATCAATGTAATACACTATATTAATAGAGCGAAGAATAAAAACCACATGATCATCTCCATTGACGCAGAAAAGACTTTCGACAAAGTCCAACACTCATTCATGTTCAAAGTGCTACAGAAATTTGGAATAGATGGCCTCTACTTCAATTTGGTAAAAGACATTTATGAAAATCTAACAGCTAACATAATCTTAACTTCCGAAAAACTGAGATCTTTTACTCTTCGATTGGGTACAAGACAAGGATGTCCTCTATCACCACTCCTATTCAATATAGTTTCGGAATCACTAGCTACAGCCATTAGACAAGAGAAAGAAATAAAGGGAAAAAGAATAGGCAAAGAAGAAGATAAATTATCATTATTTGCTGATGACATTATACTTTACTTAGAATACCCAAAAACCTCCACCAAGAAGCTACTAGAATTAATACAGAAATTCAGTAGCATAGCAGTTATAAAGTCAGTACCCAAAAGTCAATAGCATTCCTCTACACAGACAACAAACACACTGAGAGGGACATTATAAAAACAATACCTTTTACAATAGCACTGAGGAAAATGAAATACCTTGGAATTAACCTAACTAGAGTTGTCAAAGATCTTTTCAAGGAAAATTACAGTACCCTTAAAAGAGAGATCCTAGAGGATTTCAGAAAATGGAAAGATATCCCATGCTCCTGCATAGGAAGAACTAACATTGTGAAGATCGCCATACTCCCAAAATTGCTGTACAGATTTAATGCAATCCCTATCAGATTACCACCGACATACCTCACAGACATAGAGAAAACATTCCTAAAATTTATCTAGAACCGAAGAAGACCTTGAATAGCAATGGCAATTCTGGGCAATAAAGACAAGGCAGGTGGCATTACTATTCCTGACTTGAAATTATACAAAAAGGCTACTGTGATAAAATCAACATGGTACCGGCATCAAAATAGACCTGAGGATCAATGGAATACATTAGAAGACAGTGAAGCCCCTATGAACACACTCAGCCACTTTATATTTGACAAAGGGGCCAAGCATACTCACTGGAAGAAAGACAGCCTCTTTAACAAATGGTGCTGGAAAAAATGGCTCTCTACATGCCGAAAACTGAAACTTCACCCAGGTCTATCACCATGCACTAAACTAAAGTCAAAATGGATTAAAGATATAAACATTCTACCAGAGACACTAAATCTCCTAGAAGAGAAAGTAGGTGGAACTCTTGAAGACATAGGGGTAGGCAAAGCGTTCATGGACAGAAATGAAATCACATGGGTAACAGTTGAAAGAATTAACAACTGGGACCTGCTCTTACTGAGAAGCCTTTTCACGTCGAAAGTTATTACCAACAAAGTGAAAAGGCAACCCACAAATTTGGAAAAGATTGTGACAAATAAGTACTCAGACAAAGGTTTGCTCTCTGGAATCTATAAAGAACAAAAAAACACTTGGACCCCAAAATTGAAAGACCCAATCCAGAAATGGGCATGCAAGATGAACACATGCTTCTCAGAGGAAGAAATTATAGAAGCTAATAAATATATGAAAAAATGCATCACTAGCCATTCGTGAAGTGCAAATTAAAATCACACTGAGATACTATCTCACCCCAGAAAGAACGGCTATCATAGAGTAATCACCCAACAACAAATGTTGGAGAGGCTGTGGGTAAGAAGGAACCCTTCTCCACTGCTGGTGGAAATGTAGACTCATGCAACCGTTATGGAAATCAGTATGGAGACTCCTTAGAAAAGTTGGTCTGGAAATCCCCTTTAAATCAGCTATTCCTCTGCTGGGAATTTTCCCAGAGTATATGAATACATCATATCATAGTGATATATGTGTGCCTATGTTTATGGCAGCACAATTTGTGATAGCCAAATCATGGAAACAACCAAGAAGCCCATCACCTGTGGAATAGTTGAGAAAAATGTGGTATTTTTACACAATGGAGTATTATTCAGCCATTAAGAATGATTAACTGCAAGTCTTTATATTGAAGTGGATGCCACTTGAACATATA
>NW_004525055.1:2760-3942 GCF_000260255.1 Octodon degus
TTATGCCTAAGATGTTTGAAATGCAGTGAGATAGTGAGCTTAAGCTTAATAGCCTAAATCGTTTGATACTAATAATAAACTTGTCTTCTGGATGGTTAACAATCTAAGTTTGGAGACCACAATTAGAGAAGAAGGAGGGCGACAAGGGCGGCCAACATTTTGGCCCTAACCTTCTAAGGTCAATTAAGACTCAGGACATATGAGAACTTGTACTGCAACGTCATGTTCCTCGGTAGTGTCCCAAATTTACTGATCAAGGAGATTATGGGGCCAAAGAGGAAAGTGAATGATGACGTAGAGTGTGCCTAATGAGAGTCACTGGGGATAAAACCCTTTCTCAGGCTTTCACAGAGAGCACATTGACCAAGCAATGGCCGTGACTCATCCACATGGCTGACACTGACAAAGGTTCTATAATCTGAGGTACAGGATCTCAGGATTAATCCTGATGGCATTTCACTGACCTCCTCACACCCAAAAGCTACAACTCTTGTTGCACAAGTCTTGCTTTACCTTGGTCTTAACCATCCAGTAGAAAAGTATTAAGACGAAATATAGGAAGTAAAGCCATGCTGTTATGTTGAGCTGTGGGAGACTCAGGTCCATAACTTCTGACATTGCCAGTTGAACAGAAGACTCAATGCTATTATGAGCTACTGGACTCTTTTAGAATACTTTGCTGAGTTTACACACCTATAATATTCAATAACGGAAATTAGAAAAAAATGGGGTATACAGATGAATGTCCTTTTTGTATCTGTGTATTCAAATTGGCTAGTATAGATATATAGTTGCAATCTCTTAATGAATAGAATGATTTGTTCTAATGGTGTTTGTAAATAGGCTCTCAAGTCCGCATCTTGTACAGCAATTTACCCGTAAGAAGAATATATGCAGTGTGTTATTTGTTCAATCTGTACTTCTGATTTGATTTGAAACTGTCTCATTGTTATCTGTTTATCAATAAAATTTTAAAAAAATAAATAAATAAATAAAACCACATTGAGATATCATCTCACCCCAGAAAGAATGGCTATCATAAAGAAATCACCCAACAACAAATGTTGGAGAGGCTGTGGGAAAAAAGGAACCCTTCTCCACTGCTGCTGGGAATGTAGACTCGTGTAACCATTATGGAAATCAGTATGGAAACTCCTTAGAATAGTTGGTCTGGAAATCCCC
>NW_004525055.1:5017-5675 GCF_000260255.1 Octodon degus
GTAGAGTGTGCCTAAGGAGAGTCACATGGAGAGAAAACCCTCTCTCAGGCTTTCACACAGAGCACATTGGCCAAGCAATGGCCATGACTCATCCACATGGCTGACACTGACAAAGGCTCTACAATCGGAGGTGCAGGATCTCAGGATAAATCCTGAGGGGATTTCACTGACCTTCTCAGACCCAAATGCTACAACTCTTTTGCATAGGTCCTGCTTTACCTTGGTCTTAACCATCCAGTAGAAAAGTATGAAGATGAAATTTTGGAAGTAAAGCCATGCTGTTCTGTTGAGCTGTGGGGGACTCAGGTCAACAATTTCTGACATTGCTAGTTAAACAGAAGACCCAATGCTATTCTGGGCTGCTAGACTATAAGTGGTTAGGATAGATATATAGCTACATTCTCTTAATGAATATAATGATTTGTTCTAATGGTGTTTGTAAATAGGGTCTCAAGTCCGCTTCTTTTACAGCAATTAACCAGTAAGAAGAATATATGCAGTGTGTTAGTTATTGAAACTGTACTACCGATTTGATTTGAAACTTTCTCATTGCTGTTTATCAATAAAATTTAAAAAAAAAATAGAAACAAAACCTCCTTGTCAGAGAAGTACAAGAAGCTATAGGTTCAGAAATTTAAACCATGTGAGCAATTTCTAG
>NW_004525055.1:5775-6478 GCF_000260255.1 Octodon degus
GTAGAGTGTGCCTAAGGAGAGTCACATGGAGAGAAAACCCTCTCTCAGTCTTTCACACAGAGCACATTGGCCAAGCAATGGCCGTGACTCATCCACATGGCTGACACTGACAAAAATTCTACAATCAGAGGTGCAGGATCTCAGGATAAATCCTGAGGGCATTTCACTGACCTTCTCAGACCCAAAAGCTACAACTCTTGTTGCACAAGTCTTGCTTTACCTTGGTCTTAACCATCCAGTAGAAATTTTGAAGACGTAATTTTGGAAGTAAATCCATGCTGTTCTGTTGAGCTGTGGGGGACTCAGGTCAACAATTTCTGACATTGCTAGTTAAACAGAAGACCCAATGCTATTATCGGCTGCTAGACTCTTTTAGAATATTTTGCTGAGTTTACACCCCTATAATATTCAAATAATGGAACTTAGAAAAAAGGGGTATACAGATTAATATCCATTTTGTATTTGGGTATTCAAAGTGGTTAGGATAGATATATAGCTACATTCTCTTAATGAATAGAATGATTTGTTCTAATGGTGTTTGTAAATAGGGTCTCAAGTCCACATCTTTTACAGCAATTAACCAGTAAGAAGAATATATGCAGTGTGTTAGTTATTGAAACTGCACTACCGATTTGATTTGAAACTTTCTCATTGCTATCTGTTTATCAATAAAATTTTGGAAAAAAATAGAAACAAAACCTCC
>NW_004525055.1:7694-9388 GCF_000260255.1 Octodon degus
AAATGCAAATTTTGTATCTAACAAGGTCGGTCAAATCCCCTCAGGATTTACCCTGAAGACTTGTACCGCAGTTTGTAGATCCTATGTCACTGTCAGCCATGTGGATGAGTCACAGACATTGCTTGACCATTTTGCTCTCTGTGAAGGCCTGAGACAATGTTTTCTCTCCATGTGACTATCCTAGGCACACTCTACATCATTTATCACCTTCCCTTGTGACTCCATACTCTTTGATCAGAAAATTTGGGACACAACTGAGTTACATGGCGCTACAGTACAGGTTCTCCTATGTCCTGAGTCATCACTGACCTTGAATGGCTAGGGCCAAAATGTTGGCAATCCATGCAGTCATTCTTTTTCTCTACCATTTGGTATGCAGACTTAAGTTGTGAACTCTCCAGAAGAGAAGCTTGATAATATTATTACTCTATAACATAGGCAGTTGAAATTAACCATACAGTGTGGCTGAATATCAAACATCTTAGACATAATATGGAACAGGTATTTTGCATCAAGTATTGATATGTTAAACTTTAAATCCCTACAGAATATGAAAAAAGATTTAAAAATATAAATTATTTTTTAAAAAAGGAATAAAAAATCACAAATTGTTATACAGAAATTTAGAAATCTAACCATCTATAGCACTGTAGCACAACAGTCCTATGACTTCTTTTTGTTGTCCTTTGTTTTCATCAATTGCCCTTTTTAAAAAACAAATTACTTGAGAAACAGTATGGCAATAATTGATATGACATGAGAAGCACTATATATTTAGAAAACAAGAATGACAGGCATTCCAAGCCTGAGCCAAGTATTAAACATTGCTGTCTTCACTGCTGTTGCTCACTTCACACATATCAGCATATATCGTTAGTCAGGCTGAGAATCCTAACAATTAACTGCTAGTTTCAAAAAACTGCTGAACATTATCAAGATCACTGCCTTAAGCATCTTGTGCTTATAGATGATGACTTTGCCCCTGTCATGTTTCCTAGATTTTCTCCTTGCCCTCTCTTCATTGTTTAATCTTATGACTGGATTTTTTAATTGGATTATGCATTTCTATTTTTATTTCTTTTTTTGAATACTTAAACCATGGAGACTATATGATATTTACACATGTGTATCTGGTTTATTTCACTTATGAGTATATCTTTAAGTGGTATCCACTTACATATAAATGTTTCCAGTTTATCATTCTTTATAGCTGAGTAATACTCCATCGTGTAAAAATATCACATCATTTTCATCCAAAGTGACAGGCATTTTGGTGGCTTCCAAAGTTTGGCTATCACAAATTGTGCTGCTATAAACATAGGTACACATACATTACCATGATATGAAGTTTTCAGTTCCTCTGGGAAATTCGCAGCAGGGGAACAGCTGGTTTTAATGGGATTTCCAGTTCAAATTTTAAGGAATTTCCACACCAATTTCTGTCATGGTTGCACCAGTCTAAATTCCCACCAGCAGTGGAGAAGGGCTCCTTTTTCCCCACAGCCTCTCTCGAAATTTGTGGGTTGTGTTTTCACCTTTGTTGGTAATTTCTTTTGATGTGCAAAAATTTCTCAATAAGAGGAGGTCCCAGTTCTTAATTCTTTCAAGTATTGCCCGTGCGATTTAATTTTTTGATCATGAACTCTTTGCCTACACCTATGTCTTCAAGAATTTCTCTTACTTTCTCTTCCAGG
>NW_004525055.1:9683-11103 GCF_000260255.1 Octodon degus
ATAATTTCAATCAGGAATTGTAATGCCTCCAGCCTTCTCTTTGTTGCCCAGGATTTCCTTTGCTAATCTAGATCTTTTCTAGTTCCAAATAAATTTTAGGAATGATTACTCTAGGTCTGTGAGGTATGTTTGTTGTATTTTCAGGGGGATTGCATAAAATGTATGCAACAATTTTGGGAGCATGGTGATCTTCACAAATTTGGTTCTTCTATGCAGGAACAGGGAATATCTTTCCATTCTCTGAAATGTTCTACTATCTCTTTTTTCAGAGTACTGTAATTTTCCTTGAACAGATCTTTGACGTCTTTAGTTAGATTAATTCCAAGGTATTTCATTTTCCGTGGTCCTATCATAAAAGACATTGTTTCTGTAATTTCCCTTTCAGTGAGTTTGTTATCTGTGTAGAGGAATGCTATTGAATTTTCAGTTTTTATTTTGTATCTTCTTATGCTACTGAATTTCTCTATTAGTTCTCCTAACTTCTAAGCAGAGTTTCTTAGGTCTTTGAAGTAAAGTATCATGTCATCAGCGAATAATGATAGTCCAACTTCTCCTTTACCTATTCTTATTCCTTTTATTTCTCTCTCTTCTCCAGTGGATTTAACTAATGATTTCAGAACTATACTGAAAAGGAGTGGTGATAGAGGACATCCTCTCTTCACCAGATCTGAGAGTAAAAGATTTCAGATTTTACCCATTTAGAAGGATGTTAGCCATTGAGTTGTCATAAGTGGCTTTTATGCATTGAAGTAGAGGCCATCTATTACAATTTTCTGTAAGGTATTGAAAATGAATGAGTGTTGGACTTTGTCACAAGCCTTTTCTACATTCATTGAGATGATCATGAGCTTTTGGATTTTGCGTTATTTATAGGAATCTATCCATTTCTTCTGTGTCTTCTATTCTGTGAGAGTAAAGATTCTCAAAGTGTATTATGTTTATAGATATGCATATATTGAAAAATCCTTGCCTCAGGATGTCTCCTACTTGAACAAAGTGTATAACTTTCTTCATGATTTTCTATATTCTATTTGCTATGATTTTATTGCGGATTTTCATCTATGCTCACAGGGAAGATTGGCTTCTAGTTCTCTTTTTTCATTGGATCATTCCCTGGTTTTGGTATCAGTATAATACTTGCCCCCAAGAGTGATTTTGGGAAGATTTCTTCCTTTTCAATTTCATTGAAGAGTTTGAGGATTGTAGGAATAATGTTCTCTGTAAATTTCTTGTAGAATTCAGCTCTGAATTATTCAGGATGTGGACTTTTCTTTGTCGGTAGGTTTTTAATTCCATTTTCTATTCCATGGGGTGTCAATGGGTTATTGAGAGTGTTTCTATCTTTTTCATTTAGTTTTGTTAATTTATACCTTTGTAGGAATATCTATCTGCTTCTTCTGTGTCTTCTATTTTGTGAGAG
>NW_004525055.1:12329-13550 GCF_000260255.1 Octodon degus
TCATCAATCACTTTCCTCTTTGGCCACATAATCTTCTTGATCAGAAAATTTGGGACACTACCGAATTACATGACATTACAGTACAAGTTCTCCTATGTCCTGAGTCTTAATTGACCTTAGAAGGCTAGGGCCAAAATGTTGGCTTTACTTGCAGCCCTCATTTCTCTCTAATTTTGGTCTGGAAACTTGGGTTGTTAACCCTCCAGGAGAAAAGCTTATTGTTATTACCATACAACTTAGGCTGTTAAGCTTAACCTCACTATCTGTCTGCATATCAAACATCTTAGGTATAATATCGAACAGGTATTTTTCATCAAATATTGATATGTTGAAATTTAAGTGCCTACAGAATGTGATAAAAAATATTTAAAAATTAGAATATATTTTTAAAATGGCATAAACAATTATATACTGCTTATGTTTACGCATGAGTTCAGAAATCTAAACATATACAACCTTAAAGCAGGACAGTTCCACAATATTCCTTTTCCTGTTTCTTGCTTTCATTCAACACCCCCTTCCTCTTGAAAAACCACCTACCCAAGAGACATCATAGCAGCAACTGGCATGTCATGACAAGCAGCCCATATTCAGAAGACAAGAATGACAGGCACTCCAAACAGGAAACTACTATTACAAATAACCATCTGCAGTGCAATAGCTTAGTTCACAGGTATCAGTATATATAGTTAATCAGTGTAAGAATCTTTCCAATTTTCTGTTAGATTAAAAAATCTTCTGACTATTCTCAGGAACATGGCCTTGCCCATCTGCTACATATAACTGTATGCCTTGACTTACTCGTGTTACCTAGCACTTCTCCTTTCCCTCTCTTGATTAGTTAGTCCTTGAGATCCTGCTTTCCTTTTAATTGTATTATACCTTTCTATGTGTATTTCTTCTTTTCAGTTCTTATGCTAGGGAGACTATACAATATTTAAACATGTGTGTGTGGTTTAATTCACTTATAATATGTTCAAGTGGCATCCATTTCAATATAAAGGCATCGAGTTTATCATTCTTAATAGGTGAATAATATTCCATCGTGTAAAAATACCACATTATTTTCAACCATTCCTCAGGTGATGGGCATCTTGGTTGTTTCCAAGATTTGGCTATCATAAATTGTGCTGCTATAAACATAGGCACACATATATCCCTATGATATGATGTTTTCAGATCCTCTGGAAAAATTCCCAGTAGAGGAATAGCTGGTTTAAA
>NW_004525055.1:15161-15888 GCF_000260255.1 Octodon degus
TTTGAACATGAATGAGTGTTAAACTTTGTAAAAAGCTTTTTCTGCATCAATGGAGATGATCATGTGCTTTTCAGTTTTCGCTCTATTGATATAGTGCATTACATTTGTAGATTTTCGAATATTGAACCATTCTTGCATCACTGGGATGAATCCTCCCTGCTCATGGTGTATGATCTTCTTCATGATTTGCTGTATTCGATTTGCTAGTATTTTATTGAGGATTTTGGCATCTATATTCACGAGGGAGATGGGCCTGTAGTTCTTTCTTAATTGTGTCTTCCCTGATTTTGGTATCAGTATCATACTTGGCTCCAGGAATGATTTTGGGAAGATTGCTTCCTTTTCAATTTCATGGAAGAGTTTGAGGAATATAGGGACTACATCTTCTGTAAATGTCCTCTAGAATTCAGCTGTGAATCCATCCCGACCTGGACGTTTCTTTGCCTGTAGATTTTTAATTACATCTTGTATTTCATTGGCTCTTATTGGGCTATTGAGAGTGTTTATATCTTGTAGATTCAGTTGTGGTAATTTGTACATTTCTAGGAATCTGTCCACTCCTTCTGTGTGGTCTATTCTGTGAGAGTAAATATTCTCAAAGTAGCTATAGATAATCTTCTGTATTTCCACTAGGTCTTTGGTAATTACACCCTTTTCATTCCTTAGTGCTTGTATTTGAATTTTTTCTTCCATCTGTTTGATGAGGTTAGCTAGGGGCTTATCAATT
>NW_004525055.1:16871-20742 GCF_000260255.1 Octodon degus
TATACAGCATATTGTTGGATTTTGTTTCCTAATCCACTGTCCCAGTCTATTTCTCTTGATTGGTGAATTGAGTCCATTTACATTGATGGTTAGAATTGAGATGTATTGACTTACAGTTACCATGTTATTTACCTGTTGTCCTTTACTCCTTTTTCTCCTGTGTTTTGTTGCTTGCACTATTTAGTTCATTGGTTCTGATCTCATTCTTGGTGTTCTGATCATTTTGGTCCCTCTCTAGAACATTTTTCAGTATCCTGTGTAGGGTTGGCTTTGTCATCATTAAATTCTTTAGCTTTTCTTTGTCATGAAAGTATTTCACTTCTCCATCAAATTTGAAAGAGTTTTGCAGGGTATAGTAGTCTGGGCTGGAATTTGTTTTCATTATGGACTTGAAGTACTCTGGGCCATGCTCTTCTTGCCTTCATGATTTGTGAAGAGAAGTGGGCCGTAATTCTGATGAGTTTTCCTTTGAATGTGATCTGCTTCTCTTCTCTAGAAGCTTTCAGTAGATTATTCTTGTGCTGAATTTCTGGGATCTTGACTATTATATGTCTCGGTGTTTTTCATTTGGTTGAGGTTACTTGGCGTTCTGTGTGCTTCAGTTACCTGAATGTCATATTGTTTCCTCACATTTGGGAAGTTTTGTGGTATTACTTCTGCCCATATTTTTTTAATATCATTTGTATTGACTGCTTCCTTCTCATTGATGTCTATTATTCTCACATTCTTCATCTTTGTATCATCTTGCAGGTGATGGATTATTTTTTCCTGCATCCTCATTCTTTTTAAGAGATCCTTTCTTACCTTTTCACTTGCTGCACCAGCGTCTTCAAGATCTGAAACTCTGTCTTCATGTTCACTTAAACGGTTTTGCAAGCTTGTGATTGAGGTTTTCATTTCCTCGCTATCTCTTTGACTCTGCTTCATGCTTCTATTTCTTTCCTGTATTGCTCATTCAAGGAATCTGTCATTTTTCTAATATCCTCTATTTTTTTCTCAATGTCTTCTTTAGAAACAGTTATAAATTCTTTCACTGCAGTGTTTTTTTTTTTCAGATTGGGCTTCCTCCCTATGTTTCTGCAGTTGCTTCGTTACTTCAGATGGTATGAGTTCTGAGAATTCTTTTTTTATTTCAGAAAAGAATTGTGCTCTGAGTTCCTCTATATCTTTCTGCTGTTGCTTATTTACTATTGACAGTATTAATTCATGCATTTGAGCCAAGATAGAGTCCTCCGCACTTGTTCTGCGTGGGCACTGGTTTTCCTCTATATGCTTCTGCATTTGGTTTTTTACTGCAGATGTTATTAATTCAGGGATTTCTTTTTTTATTTCCCATCTGAGTTCCTCTGTACCTTTGTGCAGCTCTTTTTTATTTCAGAAGCCGTTGATTCATTACTTTCAGCTGTGTGATTCCCAAATCGTTCTGTGTTAGTGTCCTCTGCACTTGTTACGGGTTGTCTTGGGTTCTGAGGTTGCATTTTGTTCCTTCTCATCATTTTGTGTAGCACTGTCTCCTGACTTTGTTGCAGATCTTCCTTGTAATTATAACCTTAGCATGTACTGAAGTGCAGGTGCAGATCTACAAAGTTTGGATTTATCCAGCTGTGCCTGGCTTGGCTGTGGCTGCTGTGCTCAGCTCCTTCCTGCTGCTGCCCTTGAGGTTGAACCTCTTGTGCCCCTCTGGCAAGATTTTCTGCTCCTGAACTAGCTGGGTGGTTCTATCCTCTACACTCTCTGCAGGGATTGCAGCTGCAGGGTTTCACCCCAGGCCTGTATGCCAGGCCTAACCTGAGTCTGGAGGGGACATGATGGAGTAGGGGGAAGAGGCAGCTCTCCCACACGCTCACCTGACCTTGGCTAGGTCTGGGTCTGGGTGTTCCTGGAACGCGTCCGAAATTCCTACCTGGCGGCTGTGTGGGGATGTGCTCGCAGTGTTTGTGGGTGTCCCAAGGGGTTGGAAGATGGTCTCAACTCCGCTGCCTTGGCTGTGACCAGTAATAGGTCCCACTAGTGCAGGGTAGCAGGAAGCTCTCTCACACACTTACCGGACCTGGGCTAGGACTGGCACTTTGTCTATTTTTGAAAATGACCCATGTGCAATTGAAAAAAATGTGTAGTCAGGTGTGGTTGGGTGAAATGCTTTGTATATGTCCACTAAGTTCATTTGTTCCAATCTCTGGTGTAGTTCTGCTATCTCTTTTCTAATTTGTTGTCTGCTTCATCTACTTCTTTGAGATAAGGGGGTGTTAAGTTCTCCTGTTAATATTGTGGTATTGGATATTAGATTGCTCATGTCCAGTAAGATTTGTCTTATAAATGTGGGTGCTCCTGTGTTTGGTGCGTACATATTTATGAGTGCTGTCTGTTCCTCTTGAATTTTTCCCCTAATCAGTATATAGTTGCCTTCTTTATTTCATTTGATCATTATTTTTTTGAAGTTGAGACTGTCTGAGGACAGGATTGTTACCCCTGCTTTTTTTGAGGTGGTACGGTATGTAGTATTGTTTTCCATTGTTTGACTTTCAGTGTATGAATGTCTCTTTGAGTTAAGTGTGCTTCTTTTATTCAGCATATTGTTGATTTTTGGTTACTAATGCACTATGGCAGTCCATTTCTCTTAATTGGTGAATTAAGTTCATTTATATTGATAGTTATAATTGAAATGTGTGGACTTACGATTGACATCATAAGTCAACTAGCTGCTGTTCTTACTCCTGTTCTTATTTAGCTGCTGTTGTTACTCCTTTTTCTCCTGTGTTTAATTGTTTGCCTTATTTAGTGGTTTCCTTCTCTTCTCATACATGGATTTTTGATCATTTTGGTCCCTCTCTAGAACATCTGTTAGTAATCTGTGTAGGATTGGCTTTGTCATCATGAAATTCCTTAGTTTTTCTTTGCATAGAAGTTTTTCACTTCTCCATCAAACTTGAAAGAGAGTTTTGCATGGTATACCAGTAGGGCTGGAATTTGTTTTCATAGAGGACTTGATATACTCTTCTCATTGCTCTTCTTGACTTCATGTTTGTGCAGAGAAGTGTACTTTTATCCTGAAAGATTTTCTTTTAAATGTGTTCTGTTTGTTTTCTGTAGCGGTTTCAGTGTACTGTTCTTGTGCTAGATTTCTGGGATCTTGAGTATTATGTCTCGGTGTGTTTTTAATTGGGTTTTTGTTATTTGGGGTTGTATATGCTTCTGTTACCTGAATGTCAGAATGTTTCCTCATATTTGGTAAGTTTTCTGCTATTACTTCTGCCCACATTCTTTTTACATCATTTGTATTGACTCCTTTTTCTAATTAATGCCTATTAGTCTCATGTTGTTCATCCTTGCATCGTCTTCCAGGTGAAGAATTATTTTTTCCTCCATCATAGATTTTTTAAGAGTTCCTTTTTTACCTGTTAACTAGCTGTGACATGTCTTCCAGATCTGAAACCCTATCTTCTCTTTCACTCAAATAGTTTTGCAAGCTTGTGATTCAGATTTTAATTTTGTCTATAACTCTTTGACTCTGCTTCATGCAATCTATTTCTTTCCTATATTGCTCAGTGAAGAATTCCTTGGTTTTTCTAATCTCTATTTTTTATCAGTGTCTTGTTGAGAAACAATTATTAATTCTTTCATTACAGTTATCCTTTTTTTATGACTTGAGATTATTTCTTATTTGACTTCCTCTATATATTTCTGCATTTGTTTCTTTACTTCAGATGCTGTTAACTCAGAGATTTCTTTTTTTAATACAGTGGTTATTTCTGATCTTATTTACTCTATACTTTTGGCAGCTATTTCTTTACTTCAGACCCTATTAATTCAGACATTTACACTGTGTGATTCCTAATTTCTTCTGTGCTAGTGTCTTTTACACTTGTTATCC
>NW_004525055.1:27077-28113 GCF_000260255.1 Octodon degus
TCAGCTATAAAGAATGATAAACTCAAAGGCTTCATATTGAAGTGGATGCCACATGAACATATACTTATAAGTGAAATAAACCCGACACACATGTGTAAATATCGTATAGATTCCCTAGTAAAAGAACTCAAAAGAAGGAATACAAATAGAAAGGTATAATACAAGTAAAAAGGAAAGCAGGATCTCAAGGACTAACTAAACAAGAGAGGGAAAGGAGAAGAGCTAGGAAACATGAATAAGTCAAGTCATACAGTGATATGTAGACGATGCGCAAGGCAATATTCCTGAGAATCTTCAGAAATTTTTTTAATCTAGCAGTAAATTGGAAAGACTCTCACCCTGACTAACTATAAATACTGATACGAGTGAACTAAGCAACTGCACTGAAGATGGCAATTTGTAATAGTAATTTCATGCTTGGAGTGCCTGTCATTCTGGTATTCTGAATATGGTCTGCTTGTCATGATATACCAGTTGCTTCTGTGCTGTCTCTCGGGTAGATAATTGTTCAAAAAGAAGGGGGTGGTGAAAGAAGGCAGGAGACAGGAAAAAGAATATTGTGGGTCTGTCCTGCTTCAAGGTTGTATATGGTTAGGTTTTTGGACTTAGGTGTACACATAAGAATTATATGACTTTTATGCCTATTTTTAATATATGTTCTAATTTTTAAATGTTTTTTTCATCGTACTCTGCAGGAACTTAAAGTTCAATATATCAATACTTGATGAAAAATACCTGTTCCATGTTATGCCTAAGATGTTTGATATTCAGACAGTGAGGTTAAGCTTAACAGTCGAGGTTTATGATAATAACAATAATCTTCTCTTCTGGAGGGTTAGCAACCTAAGTTTGCAGACCAAAAATTAGAGAAATAGGAGGGCTGCAAGGAAAGTCAACCTTTTGGCCCCAGCCTTTTAAGTTCAAGTAAGACTCAGGACATATGAAAATTTGTACTGTAACGTCATGTAACTCGGTAGTTTCTCAAATTTTCTGATCAAGGAGAGAAAAGAGGAAAGTGATCAATGATGTAGTGTGC
>NW_004525055.1:38065-43826 GCF_000260255.1 Octodon degus
TTGTAGATCTTTGCTGTAGTTATAACCTTCTCACGTACTGAAGTTCAGGTGCAGCTCTATAAAGTTTGGACTTATCCAGCTGCATCTGGCTTGGGTCTGGCTCTGTGCTCAATCCTTCCCGCTGCTGCCCTTAAGGGTGAACCTGTTGTGCCCCTATTCGGCGGGCGGTGTGGGTGAGGCACTGCGAGTGGTGGGGGGTGGCACGAGGGGCTGGGAGAGGGTCTGGCCCACTCTGTGCCTGGGCTGGGACTGGTCCCGCCGAAGCAGGGTTGCAGGAAGCTCTCCGCACACTCACCGGACCTGGGCTAGGACTGGGTCTGGGGGCTCCCAGAACTCGGCCTAGTGTTTGTGTTTTAATGTTTAGAACTTTAATCCCTTTTGATATGAACCTAGAGAGCCAGTTTTTTAATAATCATTTATTAAATAGGCTATCTTTCTTCCAGTAAGCATATTTAGCTCCTTTATCGAAGATAAGGTGGCTGAATGTGTTCATACCGGTTTCGCGTCTTGTAATCTATTCCACTGATCACCAGGTCCATTTTGTTGCCATTACCATGCTGATGACATCACATTAGTTTTGTAGTATAATTTCAACTAAGGAATTGTAATGCCTCCTGCATTGTCTTTTTTACCCAGGATTGCCTTTAGTGTTCTTGCACATTTCTGGTTCCAAAAAGTTTTTGAAATGATTTCTCTAGGTCTATGAAGAATGTTGGTGGTAGTTCGACAGGGATTGCATTAAATCTGTAGGAGAATTTTGTATCACCATTTTCACCATGTTGGTTCTTCCTATCCAGGAGCAGCGAATATCTTTCCATTTTATGAAATCCTCTACAATCTCTTTTCTCAGAGTACTGTAATTTTCCATGAAAAGATATTTATGTTTTTTAGTTAGATTAATTCCAATGTGTTTCTTTTTTTTTTTCTGGAACCGAGTATTGAACTCAGGCCCTTGAGCTTGCCAGGGAAGCGCTTATTCCACTGAGCCATCTCCCTGGCCCCCCAATGTGTTTCTTTTTCCACAGTGCTATTCTAAATGTTATTGCTTCTCTAATTTCCCTCTCGGTTTGTTTGTTACCTGTTTAGAGGAATTTTATGGACTTTTGGGTATGGACTTTGTATCCTGATATCCTACTGAATTTTTGTATCAACTATGGAAGCTTCTAGGTGGAGTTTTTTGGTTCTTCCAAATAAAGTATGTCATCTGTGAATAATTATAGTTGAACTTCTTTACCTATTCTTATTCCTTTTTCTCTGTCTCTCTTCTCTAATGGCTTTAGCTAATGATTCTGGAACTATATTGAATAGGAGGGGTGAAAGAGGACATCCTCGTCTTGTACCAGATCTGAGAGTAAAAGAATTCAGTTGTTTTCAATTTAGACTTACTTTAGCCATTGAGTTGTCATAGAAGGCTTTTATCAGATTGAAGTAGAGGCCATCTGTTGCAATTTCCTTAGCACTTTGAATATGAATGAGTGGTGGACTTTGTCAAATGCCTTTTCTGCATTGACTGAAATGATCATTTGGTTTTAGATTGGGCTTTACAGACATAGTGTATTACATTTATAGATTTGTATATATTGAATCATCCTTGCATTCCTGAGATGAATTCTACCTGGTCATGGTGAATAAACTTCTTGATGATTTTTGTATTCTATTTGCTAGAACTTTATTGAGGATTTAGCATCTATGTTCATGTGGGAATTTTGCCTATAGTTCTGTTTTTTAGTTGCACCCTTCCCTGGTTTTTGTATCAGTATGAAACTTGCTTCATGGAATGGTTTTGGGAGCATTGTTTCCTTTTCAATTTCAAGGAAGAGTTTGAGGAATATAGGGATTATATCTTCAGTAACTTTCTTGTTGAATTCAGCTGTGAATTTATCAGTACCTGGACCATTCTTTGTCGATAGGTTTTTTATTGCATTTCATATGTCATCCTCTGTTATTTGGTTATTGAGGGGTGTTCTATATTCTTGATTCACTTTTGGTAATTTGTAGCTTTATTGGAATCTGTCCATTTCTTCTGTGTATTCTATTTTGTGGGAGTAAAGATTCTCAAAGTAGCTATTGATAATATGAATTTCCACTTGGTCTGAGATAATTACACCCTTTTCATTCCTTACTACTTGTATTTGAAATTTTTTTTTACACTTTTGGTGAGGCAAGTTAGGCACTTATTGATTTTATTTAATCTTTCAAAGAAACAGCTTTTTGATTAATTAATTCTTTGAACTGTTTCTTCGCCTCAATTAAATTAATTTCTGCTCTAATCTTTATAATTTCTTCTACTATTTGTGCTTTGGGTTTGTTTTGCTATTCCTTTTCTAGATGTTGGAGGTGCAGCATTAGAGAATTTATTTATTCCCATTCTGTTTTCCTAATGTGTGAGTTCACAGTTATGAATTTCCTTCTGAGAACTGCCTTCATCGCATCCCATGAATTCTGATAAGTTGTACTTGAATGTAAGGGGTGTTTCTGCTTTCTTTTGTCATTTATTTCCAGTTTCATTGCACTGTGGTCAGATAATATGCATGGAATAATTTCTGTTGTCTTGTATAGAGTGAAGCATGACCTAATGAATAAAAAGTGGTCTATTTTAGAAAATGACCCATGTGCAGCTGAGAAAAATGTGTATTCAGCTCTGTTGGGGTGGAACACTCTGTGTATGTCCACTAAGTCCATTTGTTCCAAGCTCTGGCTAAGTTCTACTACTTCGTTGCTAGCTTTTTCCTCTGCTTGACCTACCTTTTAGGAATAAGGTGATGTTAAGGTCTCCTGTTAAGATTGTGGTGTTGGATATTAGGCTTTTCATATCCATTAAGATTTGTCTTATATAGTTTGGTGCTCTCGTGTTTGTGCATATAGATGACTGTTACCTCTTCCTCTTGAATTTTTCCCCTAACCACTATATAGTGGCTTTCTTTATTTCATTTCATCATTCTTGGTTTGAACTTGAGACTGTCTGAATACAGAATTCCTACCCCTACTTTTTTCTGAGGTGCTGGAGCTTGTAGTATTGTTTTCCATCCTTTGACTTTCAGCCTATGAATGCCTTTATGAGTTAAGTGTGTTTTTTCTATACAACACAATGTTTGATTTTGTTTCTTCATCCACTGTGCCAGTCTATTTCTTTTAATTGGTGAATTGAGTCCATTTACATTGATGTTTACAATTGAGATGTGTTGATTTACCATTGACATGTTGTTTACCTGCTGTTCTTTACTCCTTTTTCTCCTGTGTTTAATTCTTTACCCTACTTAGTGAACTCCTTCTTTTCTCATTCATCTAATTCCTATCATTTTGGTCCCTCTCTAGATCTTCTTTCAATAGTCTTTGTAGATTTGACTGTGTCATCATGAAATTCTTTAGTTATTCTTTGTCATGGAAGTATTTCACTTCTCCATCAAACCTGAAAGAGAGTTTTTCCGAGTGTAGTAGTCTGCACTGCAATTTATTTTCCTAGAGGACTTGAAGTACCTGCTCCATGCTCTTCTTGCCTTCATGGTTTGTGGAGAGAGATCTGTCATAATTCTGGTGCCATTTAATGTGATGTGTTTCTTTTCTCTAGCAGATTTCAGTATGTTATTCCTGTGCTGTATTTCTGAGTTCTTGACTATTATATGTCTCCCTGTGTTTTCAATTGGGTTAAGGTTATTTGATGTTCTGTATGCTTCAGTTACCTGATTGTCAGATTGTTTCCTCATATTTGGGAAGTTTTCCGCTATTACTTCTGCCAATATTTATTTATATCATTTGTATTGACTCCTTCTTTCTCATTGATAACTATTACTCTCACATTGTTCATCTATGCATCGTTTTGCAGGTAATGAATTATTTTTTCCTGCATCCTAGTTTTTTTAAGACACCTTTTCTTACCTTTTCACTAGCCAAGATGGTTTCTTCAATATCTGAAACTCTAACTTCACTTTCACGAAAACGGTTTTGCAAGCTTGTGATTCAGATTTTAATTTCCTGTATATCTCTTTGACTCTGCTTCCTACGTTCTACTTCTTTGCCATATTGCTCATTCAAGGAATCCGACATTTTTCTAATCTCCTCTATTCCATTATCAGTGAATTCTTTTGAAGCAGTTATTAATTCTTTTGCTACAGAGATTTTTTTTCTGATTGAGTTTCCTTCATATGTTTCTGAATTTGATTCTTTATTTCAGATGCAATTAATTCAGAGATTTCTTTTTTTATTTCAGGGGTTATTTCTCATCTGAGTTCCTCTATACCTTTCTGCAGTTATTTCTTTGTTTCAGGCGCTCTTAATTCAGACATTTCAACTGTGTCATTCCCAATTTCCTCTGAGCTAGTGTCCTCTGCACTTACTCTGGGAGGGCTCAGGTCCTGAGATTACATTTTGTTCCTTCTCTTTTTCATTTTGTATAACACTGACCTCTGACCTTGGGTTTAGAGTTTTCTACAGTTATAACCTTAGCACCTACTGAAATTTTGGTTCAGATCTATTAGTTTTAAGTTTGTCCAGTTTTGTATGACATGAGTCTCCCTATTGTACTCAGCTCCATCCTACTACAACCCTTGGAAATGAACCTGTTGTTCCCCTCTGACAAGATGTTCTGCTCCCAGATTAGATGGGTGGTTCTGGCCTCTACTCTCTCTGTAGGGCCATCTGCTACAGAGTTTCACCCTAGGTCTGTATGCCAAGCCTGATCTGGGCCTGGGGTAGTCCAGAGTGTGCAGGGGAGCATAGAAGTTCTCCCACACACTAGTGGGATTGGCTTAGGCTGGGTCTGGTTAGTCCCAAGATTACAGCAGAAGTTCTCTCACTCAGCGGGCTTGGGGGTCTCTGGAGGTGTGGCGGGGTCCGGAGGGCATGGCAGAAGGTCTCACTCATGCAGCATGCCTGGGTTTGTTCTGCAGAGGTTCTGTGGGCACAGGGGAGCCAGAAGCTCTCTTTTTCATGTATTTTTTGCTTTTTATATTTCCTTCTCTGGATGTGTTTGTTCATCTTGGATGTCCAATTTTGGATTTGGTCTTTAAATTGTGAGATCCTTGTGCTTTATTTCTTTACAAATTATAGATAGAAGACCTTTCTCTGAGTGCTCATTGTTGCAACCCAAAAGTAAAAAACTGGACTCAACTTAAAAGTGCTTTATTTAGCTGAGTTCAGCGGTGGCACGTACTCTCTTCTCCAAATATGTGTGCGCTTAGTTTAGGTGAGGCACAGTTTTTAAAGGGAAAAACCACAGGTGTAGGGGGAGGAGGGTGGATTTTACAAGGCTTATTTTGAGTTAGTCATCACCAAGGGTTAACTTTTTGTTCCCATAGATGTCACATTTTGCAAACCCTACAGGAATATATCCCTATTTGACTTAGGCATTGTTTTTGTTTGGGTAGTCAAAAGGACATCTAATGACAGTTTCACTGATTTTCAGGTGTTCTGCTTGTTCCCATAGGAAGGACAGTTTAACGCATTTTGCAGAATGTTGAGGAACATTTCTTATCTTCTTTCAGAATGCTGAGAAACACTTTCTTATTTGTACAAAGAGTCACATTCTTTAGGGAAGTCATGGGTGCGGGCTTTACAAAACAAATCAAGGTTTTACAAATCAGAAGTTATAAAGCTTGTTACAAGATGGAGTTAAAGTTGTCAGTTTATACCAATTAGTCCTTGTTAATAAAGTTACAGTGGGAACATACAGAGTTACAAAATTGGAATCAAATTGCACAGGTTATGACACTCAATTAAGATTTTTTTTTCTCGACCCAGTCCTAGCCCAGGTCCGGTGAGTGTG
>NW_004525055.1:43926-48087 GCF_000260255.1 Octodon degus
TGGCCGTGACTCATCCACATGGCTGACATTGACAAAGGATCTACAATCTGATGTACAGGTTCTCAGAATAAATCCTGAAGGGATTTCACTGACCTTATCAGACCCAAAAGCTTCCACTCTTGGTGAGTAGGGCTTGCTTTATCTTGGTCTTAACCATGCAGCACAAAAGTATTAAAAGAAAGTATAAGAAGTAAAATCATGGTGTTATGTTGAGCTGTAGGGGACTCAGGTCAACAATTTCTGACATCTGTGTATTCAAAATGGTTAGGATAGATATATAGTTACAGTCTCTTAATGAATAGAGGAATATGTTGTAATAGTGTTTGTAAATAGGATATAATGTCTGCATCTTGTACAGCAAAAAACTGCTAGGAAGAATGTATGCAATGTGCTAATTATTGAAACTATCCTACCAATTTGATTTAAAACTCTCATTGCTATTTGTTTCTCAATAAAATTATGGGGAAAACAAAAGTATTACACATTGCTGTCAGCAATGTAGCTCCTACTTCAAAGATATCAACATAGAGAGTGAGTCAGGGTAAGAATTCTACCTATTAACAGCTATTTTCAAAAATTTGATGGAAATTCTTAAGAACATGGCCTGAACTGTCTTGTTTATATTAATGTATCATTTGGCCATTGCCATAATTTTTAACAGTTATACCTTTCAACTTTTATTTCTTCTTTTGAGTTCTTACACTAGAAAGGCAATGTGATATTTACACATGTGGGTCTGGTTTATTTCACTTATGAGTATAGCTTCAAGTTGCATTAACTTACCAAGGAAGCCTTCAGGTTTATTTTTCTTTATAGCAGCTTAATACTCCATTATATAAAAACTCCACGTCTTTTTCATCCATTCCTCCAGAGATGGGCATTTTGTTTGGTTCCAAGATTTATTGATCACAAACCGTACTTCTATAAACATAGGCGTAAAACTATCACTATGATGTGATGTTTTCAGTTCTTTAGGGAAAATTCCCAGAAGCTGTATAGCTGGCCTGAATGGGAATTTCATTCCTAGTTTCTTGAGGTGTTTCTACATGGATTTCCACAATGGTTGCATCTGTCTACCTTCCGACCAGCAGTGGAGAAATTTTCCTTATTTCCTGTAGCCACTCCAACACTTGTTGGTGGGAATCTTTATGATAGCCATTTTTTCTGGAATAAGATGGTGGGGGTTTTTTGGGGAGGGGGTGTGAGGTGGGGGAACCAGGTATTGAACTCAATCCCTTGCCAGAGAAGCACTTATTTTACTGAGTAGTCTTCCTGGCCCTGATAAGATGGTATTACCCTGTGGTTTGCTTTGGTGTTTGTTTGTTTGTTTTGGTTGTTTTCTTTTCTGTTCTATTTATTTATTTTTAAATGATTTTATTGAAAAACAAATAGCAATGAGACACTTTCAAAATCAATTCATAAGACAGTTTCAGTGGTACATTGCATATTGTTCTCTTCTTAAAGCTTATTCCTTGTACAAGATGAGACATGATATCTTCTCAAATACTGTTACTAAAACTATTTCTATTCACTGAATTAACAGAAAGTAGCAGTATATCTGTCTTATTTTCTATATATAGATATAAAATAGACCTTCATTTGTTTTTTCTCATTATTTTATTTTTTCCATAATTTTATTGAGAGACAAATAGCAATGACAGTTTCAAATCAAATTTTTGGACGGTTTCAATAATTAACACATTGCGTACTGTCTTCCTAGTGGTTATTTGCTGTACAAGATGCAGACATATCCTATTTACAAACACTATTACAACAAATACCACTATTCATTAAGAGAATGTATCTTTATATCTATCCTAACCATTTTGAACCCACACATAGTTCCGTCATTTGAATATTATAGTTGTGTTAACTCAGCAAAATATTCTAAAAGAGTCCAGTAATCCATAATAGTACTGGGTCTTTTGCTTTAGACCTTCATTTGAATCCCCATGTTTTGTCTAGATTTCTCAGACATGGGTATTCCATTGCCATTTAAATATTGTAGGTGCGTGAATTCAGCAAAATATTCCAATATAGTCCACTAGTCCAAAATACTAGTGGGTTTTCCACAGGACTCGCATTCTCAGAAGCTATTGACTTGAGCCTTTTACACCTCAGCCTATTAATATGGCTTTACATTACACTTCCTTTTTATATTTTTCAGCTGGATGGTTAAGAAGAACGTAAAGCAGGAACTATATAACAAGAAATGAAATTTTGAATCTTAAAAGGTCAGTCGAATCCATTCAGGATTTATCCAAAAACCCTGTACTGTAGTTTGTAGCTCTTTTGTCAGTATCGGTTTTGTGGATGAGTTACGGGAACTGCTTGACCAATTTTCTCTCTATGAAAGCCTGAGAGAAAGTTTTCTCTCCATGTGACTATCTTTACGCACACTATACATCATCCATCACTTTCTTCTGTGGCCTCACACTCTCCTTGATCAGAAAATTTGGGACACAATTGAGTGTGTCCCAAACATATGATGTTACAGTACAGGTTCTCCGATGTCCTGATTCTTCACTGACCTTGAAGGCGAGGGCCAAAATGTTGGCTGTCCGTGCAGCCCTTCTTTTTCTCTACAAACATAGGTCGCTAACCCTCCAGAAGAAAACCTTGCCCTACAACATAGGCAGTTGAGCTTGACCTCATTATCTGTCTGAACTCAAACATCTTAGACATCACATGGAACACGTATTTTCCATCAAGTTTTGATATGTTAAACTTTAACTCCCTACAGAACATGAAGAAAAAAATTGAAAACAAATATATCTAAAAATAGGAAGAAACAGAAACATATATTTACACAGAAATTTAGGAATCTCACAATATACAGCATTGTACCAGAACAGTCCCATAAGATTCTTTTTCTTCTCTCTTCTTTTCATTTATTGCAATTTTTAAAGAAATATTTACTTGAGAGATGCTATGGCATTAATTGGCATGTCATGACAAGCAGTAGGTAGCTAGAAGACCTGAATAACAGGAATTCCAAGCGTGAGCCTACTATCACACAAAGCTGTCTTCAGTGCAGTTGCTTAGTTCACTGGTATCAGCATATAGAGTTAGTCAAGGTGGGAATCCTAGCAATTAACTGGTAGTTTCAAAAACCTGCTGAAGATGCAGGATCATTGCCTTAACCATCATGTGCATTTAAATGTATGGTTTTGGTCCTGTCTTGTTTCCTACCTTTTGAGCTTGCCATCTCTTCGCTATCTAAAGCTCGAGTTCTAGTTTTCCTTTTAATTATGTTGCATTTTTCTTTTTTTATTTCTTCTTTTGAGTTCTTATATTATGGAGACTATGTGATATTTACACATGTGGATCTCATTTATTTTACTTATGAGTATATCTTCAAATGGCATCCACTTAAAAAAAACACTTCGAGTTTATCATTCTGTACAGGTAAGTGATATTCCATTGTATAAAAGTACTACACGTTTTTCACCTGTTCCTCAGGTGATGGACATTTTGGTTGTTTCCAAGATTTGGCTATCAGAAATTGTGCTACTATAAACATAGGTACACCTATATCTCTATGATTTGACATTTTCAGTTACTCCGGGAAAATTCCAGTAGGAAGAGAGTTGATTTGAATGAAATTTCCAGTACTAGGTTTTTAAGGAGTCTCCACACTGATTTCCATAATAGCTGCACCAGTCTACATTCCCAACCACGGTGGAGAAGGGTGCCTTTTTCTCCACAGCTTCTCCAACATTTGACGTTGGTTGATTTCTTTATCATAGACAATCTTTCTGGGGTGAGATGGTATCTCATTTTTGTTTTAATTTGCATTTCAAGGATGGATAGGGATGTGGAGCTTTTTTTCATATATTTGTCAACTTCTTTAATTTCATGCTCTGAGAAGTATTTGTTCATATCGGATCCCATTTCTACATTAGGTCTTTAAATTTTACAGCCCTAATGTTATTTAGTTCTTTATGAATTCTAAACAGCAGACCTTGATCTGAGTGTTTATGAGTCAAGATTCTTTCCACATTTGGGGGTTGTCTTTTCACCTTGTAGACAATTTCTTTTGACCTGCAAAATCTTCTCAATATGAGGAGGTCACAGTTGTTCATTCTTTCATGGGTAACCCGTGCGATTTAATTTATGTTCATGAAATCTTGGCGACCCCAATGTCTTCAAGAGTTCCTC
>NW_004525055.1:48187-52237 GCF_000260255.1 Octodon degus
TGATCAGTTTCTATAGTACTGCTCTCTGTCCTTTGGTGTAGAGCTTTGGTGCAGTTATAACCTTAACACCTACTGAAATTTGGGTGCAGATCAATGAAGTTTGAATTCATCCAGTTAGACCTGAGTTAGGTCTGGCTGCTGTGCTCAGCTTCTTCCTGCTGCAGCCCTTAGAGGTGAACCTGTTGTACCCCTCTGGCAAGATGCTCTGCTGCTGGATTAGCTCTGTGGTTTTGCCCCCTAGCCTCTCTGATGGGACTTCAATTGTAGAGTTTCATCCCAGTTCTGTATGTTAGGCCTGGGTTGGGTATGAAGGGTTGTGATTGCACTGTGGAAGTTTTCATTCACATGATATGCCTGGGCCAGGTTCAGATGGGTCCTGCATGTGCAGGGGAGCACAGAAGCTCTCCTACATACTAGCTGTTCCTGAGCATGGGCTGGGTCTGAAGGGGTCCCTACAGCATGGCTGGTGTTCTCACTCACATGCCTGCAGGCCATGGGCTGGATCCGGAGGTTTCCAGTGGGTGCAGAGGATGGTGAAAGCTCTCCCACACACTAGTTGTGCCTAGGATTGGGCTGGGTCTGGAGAGCTACCATGAGCGTGGCACCAAATCATTTTAAATCATTTTGCTGTGTTATTTGCTCTTCACTCACAACATAAATCTCACTAAAATCCCTCAAGTATCCATGCCTCTGCCTTAACATTATAGCGTCTTGAAGTTTCATCTGTAAAATGGATTAGTCTTCTGACCTTAAACTCAATCTCAGACAAAATCTTTATGCATGAGCAAAATGCAGACAAGCTTTCTGCCAAGGCATAACACACATCACATTGAGTCACACACCTAATGTGGTCTTTTTCCAAGTTTTACCACAATATTTTTATCAGCATTCTGGTCTTCTCAATTCTGACCCAAATCTCCCATCAAGTGCAGCCTAAAACTTTCCAGGACTGCTTTTCAGTGGACGTCTCTAAACCTTTCTAAACCCTTCACACATCTGTCCCAAAGGTTCACAAGCCATATGGTGAAGTATACTCATGACAGTGACCCTACTTTTTGTGCCAAATTCTGTGTTAGTTACATTATCATTAGTGATGTGAAATTCCCAAGTCTCAAATTAAAGGATAAAGAGTTTATTTAGCTCACAATTTGTAGTGTTTCAATGTGGTGCAAGGTAGAGGAGCATGGTAGAACGACATTGCAGGGGAAAAGCAGTCTATGACAAGCACACAAGCATAAGCATATTGGCCCTCTTTCTGTCCTTTATATTTGATCCAGACTACCTAAGGATATTGTAGCACTCATTCCACTACACCTAGCCAGAACTGCCAAAACATTCTGTAGACTGATTTTGTAATCACAAACCCTTGATTCCAGCACCACACACTCTAGATCCAACAAACTCTAAATACACTCTAGATCCAACAAACTCTAAATACTCAACACCTATGGCTGCATGAGGCTTTGGGGAGCCATTTAGACACAAACCATAACAGCTAATATCGCACAGAAATTCAGGACAAATGCCCCCCATTCTCTCAGATCTCTCTGGAACAGCTGTGACTAGTAATCAGAAGTGCTTACAAGCCTAAGTCGAGTGATTCTTCTGGAAAGCAGGATGAAGCGTGAGGAACGCTGGCCAAAACCAAACAGAAAAGTCAACGTGCAAAGCCAGGTTTGAATTTCTGGCTATTTTGTAGATTTCATTTGCCTCTAATCATGAAGGTAGAATAAAAGCTCTCTAAGAAATGGCACGGTTTTCCAGAAGTTTAGGGACAAGATGGGGAAAGACAAAGAAGGAAATCCCTCTACTGATATATTGATATGGAATCTTTAGGCCCCAACTCTTCAAGAACTAAATTCACATAGAGAGAAACAAAAATGTGTTGAGTACAGTTTCCCATGCAAAATAGATTAAATGCCAGGGACAGAAAATTTCAGGGTTCAGAATGAGGGTCCTTTGTTATATACTCAGGGGAGTGAATTCGCTGATTCAACACCAGCTAAGGTGGTAAAGCTGGTGTTCAGTTCTTCTAATTTACTATTGCATTTTCTGATTTACAAGTATACTACCATAAGAAGTTAATTTTCAGGTGTTTGTGAGACAGCTATAAATTTTCTTAGATAGCAAACACTCCTAGTTCTCAGTGTTTGCTTGATGTCCCCATCACTGGTCTCTCCACTGTTTTCTTTTTTTCATTTTAATGAGAAAAAAGATTTTAAAAAACCAATGAAACAATTTCAAAACAGGTTCTTAAGACAGGTACAATAATTAGTACATTGCATATTGTTGTCTTCATAGTAGTTATTCAGAGGGCAAGATACAGACACGACCTCTTCTCTAAACGATATTAGTACAAACATTTCTTCCAATCAACTAAGACAAAATGGAGATATATATAGATATAGATATAGATATAGATATAGATATAGATATAGATATATAGATATCCTAACTATCATATATATTTTTTTCACAACAAAAAGATCCTTTATTCATATCCCCTTTTCCTGTATTCTTTTGTCAGAGATGGGTGTTCCACTGCAGTTAGAGAAGCTGTATTTGGAGAAGTCTTTAAAGGACTTTTTCAAACCTAATGACATTCCAAAGATTGTATGTACTCGAATTAGGTAAAATAACAGAATATAGTCCAATAGTCCATAATAATAGAGAGTTATCAGCACAACTGGCAATTTACCAAAGTTGTTGACGTGAGCCTTTTACAACTCAGCATATGAATATAGCTTTAATTTTTATACTTCATAGTTACATTTTTCTGCTGGATGGTTAAAGCCAAGGTAAAACAACACCTATATAACTAAAAATGTAACTTCTGCTATCTGACAAAACCAGTCAAATCCCCTCAGGATTTACTCTGAAACCATGTACAGCATCTTGTGGATCTTTGGTCAGTGCCGGCCATCTGGATGAGTCATGGCCATTGCTTGACTAATTTGTTATCTGGAAAAGTCTGAGAGGACTACTCTCACCAGGTGACTCTTCTTATGCACACTATACATCATTGATCACTGTCCTCCGTGGTCTCATAATCCACTTGATCAGAAAATTTGGGACAAAAAATAAAGAATATAACAGCACAGGTTTACTTATGTCCTGAGTCCTCACTGAACTTCAAGGGTTACTGCCAAAATATTAGTAATCTTTTTAGCCCATCTGTCTCTCTGATCTTTGGTATGCAAACTTTAGTTGATAAATATCCAGAAGAGAAGTTTAATGATACTATTATCATGTAACAGAAGCAGTTAAGTTTAATATCACTATCTGTATGAATATCAAACATTTTAGACATAAAATGGAGTTGATATTTTCAAACAGCCATGGATATTCATTTCTTTCACAAAAATTTAATTTAAAGAGAGAACAACAAAAATTGATATGATATTAGAAAGAGTATGCATTTAGAGCATAAAAAGGAGAGGATTTTAACCATGTTTTTAGTATTGCACATTGCTTGGAATAGATTAGAAGACACTGAAACACCTACAAAAACACTCATCCACATTATCTTTGACAAAGAGGTCAAACATACTCACTGGAAGAAAGATAGCCTCTTAACAAATGGTGCTGGGCCATCTTTGTTAAAACGTACCATATCATTATGTGTCAGTGCTCAGGACCCCAACAATGCTCTTTACTTTGGGAAAAATATAGGAAAATATTGAATGCTAGTTATTGTTCTTAGAAAAACATCTTTTTCAACATGGCTATTATGTCTTTGAGATCTGAGATTGCATCTCTTTTTTTAATATCTCACATTAGCTATATGACAGCCTTATACATAGCCTTTCTTCAATAAAGTATTTTGTTGTGATTTAAAAAAAAACCAAATGGTGCTGGAAAAACTGGTTCTCTACATGCCTAAAACTAAAACTTGATCCAGGTCTATCATCCATGCACTAAGCTAAAATCAAACTGGATTAAAGATCTAAACATTCAAACAGAAATACTAAATCTTCTGGAAGAGAAAATAGGAGGAACTCTTGAAGAAATAGGGGTAGACAAAGAGTTCAAAAACAAAACAAAAAAAAA
>NW_004525055.1:81265-86418 GCF_000260255.1 Octodon degus
GTGGTTGGGATAGATATATAGTTACGTTCTGTTAATGAATAGAATGATTTGTTCTAATGGTGTTTGTAAATAGGATCACAAGTCCACATCTTGTACAGCAATTAACCACTAAGAAGAATATATGCAGTGTATTATTTGTTGAAAAAATAAATAAATGGACCTACAAAGATAATTAAAGTCATATCCATAAAAAAAACAAAAAAATAATAATACTATTGGCTCTTCCACTTCACTGGCACTGTCAGAAATTCTTGACCTGAGTCCCCTACAGCTCAAAATAATAGCATGTCTTTACTTCTTATACTTCATTTTTATACTTTTCTGCTAGATGATTAAGACCAAGATAAAGCAAAACCTAAGCAACAAGAGTTGTAGCTTTTGGGTCTGATAAGGTCAGTGAAATCCCCTCAGGATTTAACCTGAGATCCTGTACCTCAGATTATGCATCCTTTGTCAGTGTCAGCCATGTGAATGTGTTACAGCCATTGCTTGGCCTATGTGCTCTCTGTGAAATCCTGAGAGAGTGTCTTCTCCCCATGTGACTCTCCTTAGGCACACTCTATATCATCACTTTCATCATGCTATTCTTTACTTGATGGTTTTTAAAGAGATCTCTGCCATTATTCTCATGGGCTTTCCTTTAAATGTGATCCGTTTCTTGTCTCTAGCAGCTTTTAGCATACTGTTCTTGTGCTAGATTTCTGGGATCTTGGTTATTACATGTCTGGGTGTGTTTCTAATTGGGTTGATGTTATTTTCAGTTCTAAATGCTTTAGTTTTGTGAATGTCAGGTTGTTTACCTATATATGCGAAGTTTTCTGCTAGAACTTCTGCCCATATACTTTTATATTGACTCCTTTCTCATTGATGACTATTATAGTTACATTGTTCATTTTTGCACCGTCTTGAAGATGTTGAATTATTTTTTTCCTGCACCCTAGTTGCTTTAAGAGATATTTTCTTACCTTTTTTCTGTCTGCAATGGAGTCTTGAAGGATGAAATGTTTGTCTTCACTTTAATTCAAATTGTTTTTGCCAACATGTGATTGAGGTCTTCATTTCATGTATATCTCTTTGAATCTGATTCATGCATTCTATTCCTTTCTTACATTGTTCATTCAAGGATTCCTTCATTCTTATATTCTCCTGTATTTTTACAGGTGTGTTCTTTTGAAGCACTTAGTGATCCTTTCATCATAAAGACCATTTTTTTTCTTCAGATATTTTTTCTGATCTGATTTCCTCTATACCTCTCTGTAGTTGTTTCTTTACTTTGGACGCTATTATTTCAGAAATTTCAGGTGTGTGATTTCTTCTATGCTATTGTTTCCTGCATTTTTTCTGGTTTGGCTTTGGGTATATGAATGCATTTTTTTCCTCCTCCTTGTCATTTTGTATAGCACTGTCCTCTGATCTTTGGTGTAGAGCTGTGGTGCAGTTTTTACCTTAGTACCTACTGATATTCTTACTGAAGAGAGATTAAGATAGTTACAGTTTTGTTTTTACAATACTACAATTAGCAACAGTAATGAAGGATACTGAAATTTAGCAGCTGAGAATCTTTTGTAACTAATGCGATTTTATTTTTTACTATAAAAGTAAACATTATGACTATATAGCTGAGGAGACTGTAAGTTGGGCATTTGTATTTAAATTAGTTCCCCTTAGTTCCCTCTGATCATCTCTCTGATGTACCTGTAGTCTTCCAAGGCAGACTAGTTCAGCCTGGTTACCTGTTTTCCCATCTAGAGAGAGTATGCTCTCATAGATCTGGGTCTTGCAAAGTGTCTCAGCTTACAAGTCCAGATCTACCAAGTTCAAACTCATCCAGCCCATAGAAGTGAACCTGCTGTGCCCCTCAGGCAAGATGTTCAGCTCCTGGATTAACTGGGTGGGTCTCACCTCTAGACTTGCTGCAGGGAGTTCTGCCACAGGCTTCCACACCAAGACTGTCTCTTGGATTAGGTTCCAGTGGGGGATTCCTACATATATGCCAGACTGGGCACTTTCTGGAAGTGGATCCGGGGATCAGGCAAGTGGGCACACACACACAGTGGGCCTGGCCACCATATGGAAGTCAACATCTGCATCTTCTAATCTATTCCTTTGATCCTGAAGTCTTTTGTTTTTTTTCCAGTTCCATGCTGATTTTATCACAGAAACTTAGTAGTATAATTTCAAGGTAGGGAGTGTAAACCTCCTGCCTTGCATTTGTTGCCCATCATTGACTTTGCTACTATAGGTGTTTTTTCATTCCAAATAAATTATAAGAAAGTTTTCTCTAGCTCTGTGAGGTACATTGATTTCATTTTTATTGGGATTCCATTAAAACTGTATATCAATTTTCAGAGCATAGATATTTACACAATGTTGCTTCTTCCTTTCCATGAGCAAGGAATATCTTTTCATTTTCTGAAATCCTCTTTGATCTCTGTATTCAGAGTATTATAGTTTTCATTTTGTAGATCCTTTACTTTTTTTCTTATATTAATTTCTAAGTGTTTCACCTTTTGGATGCTATTATGAAGAGTATGGTTTCTCTAATTTCTTTTTTAATATTTCTATAACATTTATTGGAGTGTCTTCCATGAAGCTATGGTAGTCATTGCAGCTTCATATTAATGAGCAAGATCTGGATAATGATTCTTGGCAGTTGCTTTTTTATTCATCATTTGGAGTTCTGTCCAGCAGTTTCTCTCCAGCCTCAGAGATTTTTGTTCAATGAAATGTAATGAATTTATGAAAACTAGATCATAACACCTAATACATTATTTTTTGTACAATGAGAAACTCTGAAATTATGATACAAAAAATAAAAATAAACAACAATACTTATTACATTTATAGAATCAATTTTTACATCATCTTGACCAGCTGGAAACCAGTGGAAGCATATCAGACAAACTTTAAAAATCCAAAAATGCAAAAAGAAAAATTTAGTAAAATCAAGTGAAATAGTCATTTACACATTAGACAGACAGACACAAGAATGAAAGTACATATGATAAATTCATTTATAAAAGCAGGATGCATATATATATAATTTTTAAAGGCTTAAAGAGATTGCTTTAATGAATTGAAAAGCCTGTTGAAGAGTATCCCTACAATTACATAACTCTGAACAAGTGAAACCACAATTACCAAACAGCTATTTTTAACACAGCATTGATAGCGTCAAAAAAAGGGCATAACAATAAATAACTGTCAACGCACTACAAGACACCCATCCATTTAATCAAGTAGTGGATCTCGCTACTGCATCTTACTCTAAAATTCTCTTCACTCTTCACATTCTCCAGGCTTATGGATGTCGTCAATCTTCAAAGTCATTCTAAATATTTGCATAGTGAGAGTGCTCCGTTGCTGTTTGCCAGTCAAAGTTTCTATGACATGTTGCTTTATGTCGTTTGTGCCCTTGTGCAGACAGTCGATGCTGAGCATGGGGTTGGCCTCCTTCACCTGCCTTCTGTGGACCTCGGTCAAGGTCTGGATGGGGTTCATTCCGCTGTTCTCGTCCAGGGCCATGGAGATGAACTTGAGCTCATCTGCTAATGTGCACATGGCATACTGCTCCAAGGTTGGGCACTGGTCTGCCTCCTGGTTCATGGCCAGCACACAGGATATTTCTGCAGCGCCTCCACTGTACACCACATTGCTCTCCCGGGTGAGGTTCCAGATGACACACAATGAATCTTGAAGGGATTGTTTTGCTTCCTCAATGATCATCTTATTCCCTCCCTTGAGTGAAAACAGTGACAGCCCTGGAGTTCTTGCACTGCTCTATGGGCCCTGGAGTTCTTGCACTGCTTGATGACCAGCATCTTGTCCTTTGTATTACCAAATGAGTCCTCCTGCACCAGACCAGAAAAGCCCAGCTTCTCTGTGGCGAGCTCTAGGAACCAAGTGAAAATGTGACCTCCTATCACGATGGCAGTCAACTCAATCTCAGTGCCTCCCACCCAGAGAAGTACACGCAGGCTGTTCTGATGAAGTAGATAATTTGCTTGGTCGTCAAAGCCCCATTGGCAAATAGCGAGGTTAGCACCAGTGTTTTTAATATTCTGAATCATTTCTTGAAACTTCTCCTTCTCATACTTCTGAAGGGCTTTGTAGTCCTCCACCGAGATCACATCCAGCTTGTGCTTTGTCTTTGGCTTAGGTGGTTCGAATGGATAAGTGAGAAGGGCAATCTTGATATTTTTCACTTTCTTAGGCATCTGTGGGTGACTGAAATCCTTATTCATGATCACGCCCTTAATAAGCTTTGTGTCCTCCAGCCCCCCACCCACTTGGCCTTCCACTTTGATGAGCTCAAAGTCCACATCTTTTTGCTCCATGTCAGCCACCATGAGGACCACATCAACAGAGATCTTGGACATTTGTCGATGGCATCTGTTAACCACTTTGGAGCCCTACATAGTTTTTGCCATCTGAAAGAGTGATTCGGTTTTCTTTGTGCTCACAAAGACACTGGCACTGATCTTGTCCAGGTGCTTAATGGCAATGTGGGCATCCTGATCATAGCCATCGGTGATTCTGATGGTATGAATGCCCCAGCTGAGCAACTGCTCGGCTTCTTCCAGTAAGGCACCAGCCAAGACAACCTCGCCTGTGGTCCCATCTCCAATCCCATCATCGTGGCACTTGGAAGAGCTCAACGATCAACTTGGCAATCTGATGGTCAACATTCATCATGCTTAAAATGGTGGCACCATCATTGCAAACAGCCACATCTCCATCCTTGTCTACCAAAATCTCGTCCAGGCCATTTGGTCCAAGTGATGTTCTCATTATATTTGCTACAGCCTTTGCTGTCATTATATGAAACTTGAGGGCCTCAAGTCCCATAAGACAA
Source organism: Octodon degus (assembly GCF_000260255.1). Classification (NCBI taxonomy): domain Eukaryota; kingdom Metazoa; phylum Chordata; class Mammalia; order Rodentia; family Octodontidae; genus Octodon; species Octodon degus. The sequence goes on from NW_004525055.1 coordinate 86,121, forward strand.
GTCTGACGTTCCTGGTCCTTGATAATGAGGACAGGGCGCCCATATTCGTCAAAGGCAAGGGTTCCTACTAATGTAACGGTGTAACCAAAAGACTTACTTTCCTGCACATCAAGGGCGATCACTCCTGAACTGAGAACCCACCTTCCTCTTGCCTTGGAAATGACCATCACATATATTTTTAGCCAAATAGAATTAACAGCACTTTTATAACTTAAAATTTTACTTTTATAAATAAATCATTCAGAATTTTTTGTAGGTCAATTAGCAGAGATCTCTCACTGGAAAAATTTTGAAGGAG
>NW_004525055.1:86518-98020 GCF_000260255.1 Octodon degus
TATATATAATTTGAAGGGGCAGATTGTGGCTGTGCTACCACTACAGGTGCTGCACAGAAATTTCAGGCAAAATGTTCCTCACTTGCAGAAAGGAAACAAGCAACCTTGTTCTTTTCCTTTCTTCTACACTGTGCATGAATAGCCTGAGTGATACTTGTGTCCAGTAAGCAAGCCCATTGAACATATGAAGGGGCAATGTCTGCACAAATGGGAAGCATATCTGACAATGGAGCCCTTCTTTGTGTGTTTCTCTAATTTATTTTTTTGGTACCAGGGATTGAACACAGGACCCTGCACTTGCCAGGCAAGCACTTATTCTGCTGAGCTATCTCCACTGGCCATGTTATTATAATTTTTCTCAGTGAATTTCTTTACTGTGTAGAAAAATACTGTTAATTTTTGGGTATTAATTCTGTATCCTGCTATGTTACTGGATATTTGTATTAATTCTAGGAGCTTGTTGGTGGAATTTTTGAGTCTCCTGAAATGAGTATATTATCATCTGCAAATAATGATAGCTTAATTCTTTCTAATTATTTTTATTTCTTTGTTTCTTTGTTTTGGCTAATAGGTCTAGATAATATTTCCTGAACAATATTAAATAGAAGCAGTGATACAGGATATCCTGGTCTTGCACCTTATTTGACAGAAAAAGGATTCATTTCTTTTCTCCATTTGGAATTATTATGGCTGTTGATTTTATCATGGATAGCTTTGATCAGATTGAGGTACAAGTCATCTATTCGAGTTTTCAGTAGGGCTTTCATTATGTATGAGTGGTGGACATTATGAAAAGCTTTACTGTGTCTATTGAGAAAATCAGGTGATTTTAGTTTTGGATGTATTAGTGTAGTGTACTACATTCATAGATTTGCATATGTTAAAACATTCTTACAAATTGCTGTACAGAAATAATGCAATCCCTAACAAAGAACCACCAGCATACCTCACAGAGCTAGAGAAATGATTCCTAAAATTTATTTGGAACCAGAAAAGACATAGAATGCCAAAGGCAATCCTGGGTAATAAAGAAAAGGCAGGAGGCATTACAATTCCTGACTTGAAATTATACTACAAGCCTACTGTGATAAAATCAGCATGGTACTGGCAACAAAATAGACCTGAAGATCAATGGAATAAATTAGAAGACGCTGAAGCCCCTACAAACACATTCAGCCACCTCATCTTTGACAAAGGGGTCAAACTTACTCACTGGAAGAAAGAAAGCCTCTTTAACAAATGGTGCTGGAAGAACAGGCTCTCTACATGTCAAAAACTAAAACTAGACCCAGGTCTATCACCATGCACTAAGCTAAAGTCAAAATGGATTAAAGATAAAAACATGAAAACAGAAACACTAAATCTCCTGGAAGAGAAAGTAGGAGGAACTCTTGAAGACATAGGGGTAGGAAAAGAGTTCATGAACAAAAATCAAATTGAAAGGGAAACACTTGAAAGAATTAACAACTGGGACCTGCTCTTACTGAGAAGTTATTTCTCATTGAAGAAAATTACCAATAAATTTGGAAAAAATATGACAAATAAGTATTCAGACAAAGGTCTGCTCTCCAGAATTTATAAAGAACTAAAAATACTAGAGTCCCAAAATTTAAAGACCCAGTTCAGAAATGGGCATCTGAGATGAGCATACTTCTCAGAGGATGAAATTAAAGAAGCGAATAAATATAGGAAAAATGCTACACTTTAGGAGCCATCTGTGAATTGCAGATGAAAACAACATTAAGATACTATCTCACATACATTGAAGTTGGAAAGGCAGCCTAAGGTGCTCCTGTGTATCCCTTAGCCATCTTCCCTATTGTTAACTTTTTATATGACCATGATACGTGTATCAAAAATAGGGAATCGATATTGGTGTACCACTAATTATAATCACCAGGGTTATTTGTATTTCACCCAATTTACCCATAAAGTACTTCCTGTTTGATTCAATTTTATTGATTCCAACCCCATGTTAAAATATTCCATGTTCTTCTTTGTCTTGCACATAGTAATAACAGTTATTTAATAGCAAAAAAAAAAGATACTATCTCACGCCAGAAACAATGGCTATCATAAAGAAATCAAGAAACAACAAATGTTGGAGAGGCTGTGGGGAAAAAGGAACACTTCTCCACTGCTAGTGGGAATGTAGACTTGGGAAACCATTACGGATATCAGTGTGGGGACACCTTAGAAAACTTGGAATGGATTGGGGCTGGAGAGATGGCTCAGTGGTCTAAAGCACCTACTTGAAACAAGCTTGGCAAAGCACAGGGACCGCGGTTCGATCCCCCAGCACCACATGCCAGCCAGACCCGCCCCCTGGTGGGCTGAGCTGGCCACACACACACACAATAAATAAATGTAATAAATAAATATAAATAAATATAAAAAAAAGAAAACTTGGAATGGAAATCCCATTTAAGTAAGCTATTCCTGTCCTGGAAATTTTCCCGGAGGATCACAGAACATCATATAATAGTGATATATGTGTGCCTATGTTTATAGCAGCACAATTTGTGATAGCCAAATCTTGGAAACAACCAACATGCCCATCAGTTAAGGAATGGATATAAAGATGTGATATTTTTATACAATGGAGTATTACTCAGCTATAAAGAATGATAAATTCAAAGACTTTATGTTGAAGTGTATGCCACTTGAAGATATAGTCATAAGTGAAATAAACTAGACATACATGTGTAAATATCATATGGTTTTCCTAGTATAAGAACTCAAAAGAAGAAATACAAATAGAAAGATATAATACAAGTAAAAGGAAAGCAAGAAGTCAAGGACTAATTAATTAGGAGAGGGACCGGAGAAGAGCTAGGAAACATGACAGTGACAAGACATACAGTTATATGTAGAAGATGGGCGAGGCAATGATCCTGAGATCTCCAGAAGACTTTTGAATCTAGCAGTTAATTGGAAAGATTCTCACCCTGAGTAATTATATATACTGACACCTGTGAACTAAGCAACTGCACTGAAGATGGCAATTTGTAATAGTAGGTTCATGCTTGGATTGCCCGTCATTCTGGTCTTCTGAATACTGGATCCTTGTCATGGCATGCCAGTTGCTGCTGTGCTGTCTGTTGGGTAGATGATTGTTCAAAAAGAAGGGGATGGTGAATGAAGGCAGGAGGCAGGAAAAAGAATGTTGTGGGACTGTCTTGCTTCAAGGTTGTATATGGTTAGGTTTTTGGACTTATGTGTAAACATAAGAATTGTATAATTCTTTATGCCTATTTTTAAAATATATTCTAATTTTAAGTGTCTTTTCACCATATTCTGTAGGGACTTAAAGTTCAACATATCAATGCTTGATGAAAAATACCTGTTCCATGTTACGCATAAGATATTTGATATTCAGATTGATAGTGAGGTTATGCTTAGCAGCCTAGGTTGTATGGTAATAACAATAAACTTCTCTTCTGGAAGGCTAACAATCTAAGTATGCTGATCAAAATTAGAGAAAAAGAAGGTCCACAAGGAAAGCCAACATATGGCCCTAGCCTACCAAGGTCAATTAAGACTCAGGACATATGAGAACTTGTACTGTAATGTCACGTATCTCAGTAGTGTGCCAAATTTTCTGATGAAGGAGATTATGGGGCCAAAGAGGAAAGTGATCGATGATGTAGAGTGTGCCTAAGGAGAGTCACATAGAGAGAAAACATTCTCTCAGGCTTTCACAGAGAGCACATTGGCCAAGCAATGGCCGTAACTCCTCCACATGGCTGACACTGAAAAAGGATGAACAGTCTGAGGTATAGGATCTCAGGATAAATCCTGAGAGGATTTCACTGACCTTATCAGACCCAAAAGCTACAACTCTTGTTGCATAGGTCTTGCTTTATGTTGGTCTTAACCATCCAGCAGAAAAGTATAAAAAAGAAATATAAGAATTAAAGCCATGACGTTCTGTTGAGTTGCCTGGGACTCAGGTCAGCTGTTTCTGACATTGTCAGTGAAGTGAAAAACCCAACGCTATTATGGACTACTGGACTCTTTTAGAATATTTTGCTGAGTTAACACACCTATAATGTTCAAATAATGGAACTAAACAAAAAAAGGGTATACTGATGAATGTCCATTTTGTATCTCTGTATACAAAATGGTTAGAATAGATATATAGTTACATTCTCTTAATGAATAAAGGGATATGTTTTAATAGAGTTTGCAAATAGGATATCATGTCTGCATCTTGTACAGCAATTAACCACCAGGAAGAATGTACTCAAGGTGTTAATTATTGAAACTGTCCTACCCATTTTGTTTGAAACCATCTCATTGCTATTTGTTTCTCAATAAAATTATGGGAAAAAAAGAAAATTGGGTAGTTAAGTGTCTTCATAACTTTGAGAATGTCATAAGTATATTGCACTATAGAGATGTAAAGTATATATTTTAATATCAACACGCGCATGCATACACATACACACACTGAAACACTAACACCTATATACCATATATCTGGAAAATTATGCATTTATGCTGAAACAATTCATTCCAGTCTGGGCTTGAAAGAGTTCTTCACAGTTGTCTCATTCTCTGAATCAGCGAATTTGCCAATCAGTGAGAACACTGGCTTCTCTTATCCTTGGCATAATTAATTTTGGATCAGGTTTTGTTCACATAGCCACCAACCAACCAGGTAATCTCAGTGATGCATTCCTCACCAAATCAGGGTTATTTTGACTTATCAGAGAATGGCTATTGTTGCCTGGCACCTCCCTATTTATACCTCCCTCACATCACTTGGGCTCCCACAAGCAGCTCAGGTAGCCCCTTACATGGTTAGCTTCTCTGTACTGCTTAGTCTGACTTCGAGCAAACATGACTCCCTCCCATAGGCCAGTTTGCAATCTCATTTCTGTTACATGTCTAATGATTTTAAAATTAAATTTTGAAAGCTGACAAGAAGGAAAGAAGAAAGAAAGAAAAAAAGAGAAAGAAAGAAAGAAGAAAGAAAGAAAGAAAGAAAGAAAGAAAGAAAGAAAGAAAGAAAGAAAGAAAAGAACACATGATCAATTTGATTTAGACTTCTTTCCAAATGAATTGACCAATAGCTCATCTTTATTTCATTGTTCATTCCAAGGAGGCATAGATGTGGAAGGAATGTGAAATAGTAATGGCATCTTTCTGGACATCTAGTAGCATGTTTAGAAATGTTAATAAATGAAAACAAGGAACAGATATCATACATGTATCATGGAGCTTCACAAAAATATTTAAAATATAATTAAACTGTGAATGTACTTTGCAAACAATAAACTCAAAACTTATTAAATCTCATGTCTCCTAGTAATCAAAATGGAATTTATGACAGGTCAACATAATCAGTGACTGTATTATAAAATAGGTTATGTAAATGTGACAGAAACTTTATTATTCTAACATCATTAGAGTTTTTGATGAAATTATGCAGAACTCTTTAATCAGCCCTTTAAACTCTGGGGTGAATGGTATCATCTCACGAGAATCAGAGAAGCTGAATCTGACTATCTGACACTAACTCAGTCATTTTCTTTACATTATACAGCAGATAATATGTGAAAATGAGCAAACCCCATGCATGTACTAAACTAATCATTCCAAAGTCATGGACTGATTAATTTTACTTAATTTTATTCAAAAGAAATTAAAGCAGTGTTCTGCAAGACAGCAGGTTCAGGAACACAGCTGAAGTCACGAGGGGAAGTGAGGATCCACTTTAGCTTCCATCTCTTGACACAATCTTCAGAACGATTGGTTTTTTTGGTTGTAGCAAATTTTTTCTTCCTAGCTTCAAGGGGATCTGGGAGAGTAAAAGAATTGGCCAGTGACTTCAAAATTCAGAGGAGAAAAACATAAATGAAATAATGACAGTGATGCTTAAAGCATAAAGTGTTGTAGCATCACATATCTTGAATCACTTAGTTTCTAAGCTGAGTCCAAATGGGATAGTGAAAGCTTTCATCGAAACATTCACTTAAAACTAAACAAGTATTCATTCTCTCCAGGGCACAAGACAATTTTTTTTTTTTTTTTGCAAAACCAGGCATTTGAACTCAGATCTTTGTGCTTGCCAGGCAAGCGCTTATTCTACTGAGCCATTTTCCGGCCACAAGACAAAATTCTTTACCTAGTTTTCATTTTCTTTTTTGCAAATTTTAAAACTTTAAAATTAAAGTAGATACCTAGATATTAGGGAATTTTTTTTCTTTTTTCTCTTTTCTTTTTCTTTTTTTTTTTAATCTGTATTTAGTGCAAGGTCTACAGAGTCACACGACACAGATCGAACTAGTAGTGATTCTCTTGTTTTTAGCTTTCAAAGTACTGGAATTACAGGCACATGCCAAAACACCCTATCTTAGTTGCTCTCACAGCTGGCCCAGTGGCGGAGCTGGCATGACAGGCCTGGGAATTGAACCTCAGACCCCTGCGTCTAAATCAGGCACTTTCATCCTCTGAGCTATCTGGATGCCCCAAAATTATTCTTTAAGGACACAAAATGTTGCCTTTTTATTTTTTTGAAACTTGCCAGATAATCCTGAATTGACATTATACATTTTTACTATATAGGACTCCTACAAAGAGACTTGGAAGCGATCACAATTGAATCCATTCTTTTATTGTTGGAGACACGATTTAAGTGAGAATTATGTCTTTGAATCCTTATATCTCTCCCTTCATTTCTAAAATAAGTGCAACTGGGAAGCTTTTGAGTTCTATAGTGATCTCTCTGAGCTTTTCTTTCCATTCTCTCCCAATCCTTAGTTCACCAGTGAGGAGCATCTAACCAAACACTCTTCTGATCATGGTACAGGAAGAATGAGCATATTGTTATGCAAAGTCCAGTTACAGGTACATGGATGCTTACCAGGGAAGGTTTACCCATTCAAGGTGTGACAAACATGCTCGCTCTAGAGAGTAAGATGCTATGTGCAAGAAATATTCAGTCTCACCTCTGTTTCTTCACAAGGTTGGAAGGAGAAATGCTGCAGGATTCTGGTGGTAGCAAGTTTAATGTTCATAAGTGCAAACCTCATGCCAATGCAGCTCCTGGGTCCAGCCCCAAAGGGCAGGTATGTATATGGCTCAATGTTTTCCTTGTTTTTCTTACTGAACCTGTTGCCATAATAAGTAAAAGCAATTGAATGAAACATAAAAACCACAAGAGCTTCATGTCTGAGGTCTCACACAGAACCCCAGAACCATGATTATACAGAATAGATTTGCGGTCTTTTACTAAGATATTACTGCATTTATTTATTTGTGAGAATTATATGCTAAATTTACTTTCCACATCATTATATTTTGTAGTATATTCAAGCATCTGAGACCAGCAAGCAGGCAGCCCCAGCTGAACCACTTATTTGGGCTGTAACCAAAAGCAAATGTTGAGACCAGCAGCTACCTGGGCCTAGCTGGTCCACACAGGCTGAGTGCAGCCATAAGGACCCAAACACAGCAGGCACACCCAAGGGAGACACACCTGGTTGAGTTTGCAATTTATAGGACTCGACCTGGTGAACTGAGACATGTTGCTCAGCCCAAGGGGCTCAGAATGAGGACCAGTACTACAAGAGGATCCTCACAGAATTGAGGGGACAGGGGTAACTTGAGTGAAGTAGTCTGTCTAGAAAACTCCAAGTACAAGAGGGAAAGTTCTCACACTGAACTTAGGGGAACTAATTTAAATACAACTTCACAATTTAAGATCTATTTTGTTAAATAGCTTAATGTTTGCTTGTATGGTCTAAAGTACAAAACCAATAGTAACAAAAGTTTGTCAATTACTAAATTTCACGATCTGTTACTAGTATTGCTAATTAGACTACTGTAAATAGTAAACCACATCTGCCTTAACCACATGTTCTCCCTGGTGAAATAGCATTGGGAGACACTTGTGTAATAAACTCACCAAAGCCATATAGTGAATGACAGTGTCAAATGGAAAATAATATCCCTCTGTCAATCAATAAAGAAGGCAAAATCTTCAGACACACACAAAGCAAGAATTTCTGACACAGGAGAGATTCCTAATCAACTTCAACAACAGAATGTTTACAAAGAGGCTCTGATTACAGTGATACAAACACCTAATATCAAACCTTCTCAAAAATATCACAGAAATCAACATTAATTGTTCACTTTGAAATAGAAAATGGCAAAACAAAAGAGCTAAATGCAATCTCAGGCCCAAGCCTATCTACAACATACATGGGAGACATCAGCATGGAAGAAATTAAAAGTCACACAATTGAAAACTCTGAAACAATAGCAAACTGGAGTAAAGAAACAATTGCAGAAAGGTATAGAGGAAATCAGACCAAAAATAATCTCCTGTCCTGAAACAACCAGATAATCCAGGAGGAGAACATCTTGCCAGAGGGGCACAGCAGATGCACTTCCAAGGGCTGCTACAGGAAGAAGCTGAGCACAGCAGCCAGACAGAAGCCAGGCACAACTGTATGAATTGAAAATTCGTAGATCTGCACCCAATAATCTGATACACTTTGCTACACCCAGATCCGTAAGAGCATGCTGCCTCTTTCTCCCTTGACTGAGACAGGACAGAAAATGTAACGGGGTGAGCTAGTCTGCCTGGAACACACCAGGTACATCAAAGGGAGGTGATCTGACAGAACTTAGAAGAACTAACTTAAATAAAAATTCCCAATTTAATATCTGCTTAGCTATACAGAAATAATGGTGAGTCTTACTTCCAAACATACAAAGCAGACCCAGTCCTAGACCAGGCCCGGTGAATATGTTGGAGAGCTTCCTGCAGCCCTAAACTAGCGGGACCTACTAGTACAGGCCAGGTGCAGCATGGGTGAGACCATCTTCCACCCCCATGAGAAGCCCCCCAACGCTCCACAGCACCTCCTCTAACCCGCCTGCCGAGTAATAATTTCTGCCGCGTTCCAGAAACCCACAGACCCAGTCCTAGCCCAGGCCCAGTAAGTGTGTTGGAGAGCTTCTGGCTACCCTGTGCCAGGGGGACCTACTACTGGTTCCAGCCCAGGCACAGCATGGGAGAAACCAAATTCCACCCACTTGGGACTCCCCCTATCAATCCGTAGTACCCAAAAACAATTGGCACACACGGTAGGAATATCTGCCATGTTCCAGGAACCCCCAGATCCAGACCTAGCCCAAGCCCGGTGAGTGTATGGGAGAGCTTCCTCTCCACTCTACTCCACCTTGTACCTTCCAGGTTAAGCTTAGGCCTGACATAAAGGCCTGGGGTGAAGCCCTGCAACTGCAATCCCTTCAGAGAGTGCAGTGGAGAGAACCACACAGCTAGTCCAGGAGCAGAAAATCTTGCCAGAGGGGCACAACAGGTACACCCACAAGGGCAGCAACAGGAAAGAGCTGAGCAAAGCAGCCAAACTGAAGCCAGGCACAGCTGGATAAACCCAAACTTTGTACATCTGCACCTGAACGTCACTAGGTGCTAAGGTTATAATGGCAAGAAAGATCTACAAAAAAGGTCAGAAGATAGTGCTACACAAAATGACGAGAAGGAGCAAAATGCAAACTCAGAACCCGGGTCCACCCATAACAAGTGCAGAGGACACTAACACAGAACAAATTAGGAATCACACAGCTGAAAGCAATGAATCAACGGCTGCAGAAATACAAATAAAGCTGCAGAAAGGTATAGAGGAACTCACATTGCAAATAAAAAAAGAAATCCCTGAAAAAATAACATTCTCAGTAAAGAATTAAAAGCAGAAACATAAGGAGGAAACCCAATACCCATCCAGAATAAGTGAAGAGAACACAAGCTCGGCTCAAATGCATAACTTAATAGCGTCGATATTAAATAAGCAACAGCAGAACTTATAGAGGAATTCAGGGCGCAATTCTTTTCTAAAATAAAAGAAGAACTCTCAGAATTCATATCATCTGAAGTAAAGAAGCAACTAGAGAAGTATAAGGAGGAAGACCAATCTGAAAAAAACACTGCAGTAAAAGAATTTATAACTCCTTCTAAAGAAGATATTGATTAAAAAAAATAGGAGATTAGAAAAACAACGGATTCCTTGAATGAGAAATACAGGAAAGAAATAGACAACATGAAGCAGAGTCAAAGAGATATAGAGGAAATTAAACTCTCAATCACAAGCTTGTAAAACCTTTTAAGTGAAAGTAAAGACAAAGATCCAGATCTTGAAGATTTTGGTGGAGCTAGTGAAAAGGTAAGAAAGGATCTCTTAAAAACAACGAGGATGCAGGAAACGATAATCCATCACATGCTAGATGATGCAAAGATGAACAATGTGAGACTAATGGGCATCAATGACAAAGAAGGAGTCAATATAAATGACATTTAAAAAATATGCGCAGAAGTAATAGCAGAAAACTTCCCAAATATGAGGAAATAATCTGACATTCAGGTAACTGAAGCATACAGAACACCAAGTAACCTCAACTCAATGAAAAACAGACTGAGACATATAATCGTCAAGATCCCAGAAACTCAACAAAAGAATAATATACTGAAAGCCACTAGAGAAAAGAAGCAGATCACATTCAAAAGAAAACACATTAGAATTGCTACTAACTTCTCTTCAAAAACAATGCAGGCAAGAAGAATGTGAGCAGAGTATGTCAACTCCTCTATGAAAATAAATTCTAGCCTAGACTACTATACCCTGCAAAACTCTCTTTCAAGTTTGATGGAGAAGTGAAATACTTTCATGACAAAGAAGAGCTAAACAATTTCGGGATGACAAAGTCAACCCTACACAGGCTACTGAAAGTTGTTCTAGAGAGGGAGCAAAATGATCAGAGGTCAAAGAATGAGATCAGAAGCAACCAATTAAATAGGGCAAGCAAATAAACAGGAGAAAAAGGAGTAAATGACAACAGGTAAATAACATGGCAACCGTAAGCAAATACATCTCAATTCGAACCATCAATGTAAATAGACTCAATTCACCGATTAAGAGAAATAGACTGGCACAGTGAATTAGGAAAAAAATCCAAAAATATGCTGTATATAAGAAACACATTTAATTCATAAAGACATTCATAGGCTGAAAGTCAAAGGACAGAACACAATACTACAGGCCCCAGGACCTCACAAAAAACCAGGGAGAGAAATCCTATTCTCAGACAGTCTCAACACCAAAAAAACAATGATCAAGCGAAATAAAGAAGGCCACTATATGCTGGTTAGAGGAAAAATAAAAGAAGAAGAGGTGGCAGTCATAAATATGTATGCACCAAACACGGGAGCACACAATTATATACAAGTAAATTTTAATGGACATGAAAAATCTAATATCCAATACCACAAATTAACAAGAGAACATAAGAACCCTTATCTCCGAAAGATAGGTCAACCAGACAAAAACTTAGAAAGAAATAACAGAACAGAATCAGAGCTTGAAACAAATACAATTGGTGAACATATACAGAGTGTTCCACCCACACACAGCTGAATACACATTTTTCTCAGCTGCACATGGGTCATTTTCTAAAATAGACCACATA
>NW_004525055.1:108528-120131 GCF_000260255.1 Octodon degus
ACTTTTTAAAGGTGAACTCCACAGCCTCACCCTCCTTCAGGCTCCGGAATCCCTCCATGTGCAGCTTACTCTGGTGCACAAAGACATCCACCAGGGGGTCAAGCGCGACCCCAGCGCGGGCGGTCATGGACAGGAAGCCGAACCCCATGCGCACGTTGAACCACTTACAGATGCCGGCACCGTGCAGCAGCTGCAGCTCATCAGCCGCCCGGGCTGCATCCGCTGGCGCCTCCTCAGGCGCCTTCTCCGCTGCCTTGGTGCAGCCACCTGCTAACTGCTGGTTGGACACCGAGCCCATGATCATCGGCTGAGCCCGTGGCCCCGGGCCCTTGGTCGGGCGGCAAGAACCAACATCTTGAAGATGGCCATACTCCCAAAATTTTTCTACACATTTAATAAAATCCCTATCAAACTGACAACAACATACCACAGAGACACAGAGAAATCGATCCTAAAATTTATTTGGGACCGGAAAAGACCTATAATAGCAAAGGCAATCCTAGGAAATAAACAAGACAGGAGGCATTACAATTCCTGACTTGCAATTATACTACAAAGCTACTGTGAGAAAATCAACATGGTATTGGGAACGAAATAGATCTGAGGATCAATACAATAGATTAGAAGATGTAGAGGCATCTATGAACACACTCAGCCACCTGATCTTCAACAAAGGGACCAAACCTGCTTAATGGAAGCAAGATGGCCTCTTTAACAAATGGTGCTGGAAAAACTGGCTCTCTACATGCAGAAAAATAAAACTTGACCCAGGTCTATCACCATGCACTAAACTAATGTTAAATTGGATTAAAGATCTACATTAAAACAGAAACACTTAATCTCCTGGAAGAGAAAGTAGGTGGAACTCTTGAAGACATAAGGATAGGCAAAGAGTTCATGAACAAAAATCGAATCTCATGGGTAACACTTGAAAGCATTCACAACTGGACCAACACTTATTGAGAAGTCTTTGCACGTCGAAAGAAAATAAGAACAACATGAAAAGACAACCCAAAAATTTTGAAAAAATCTTGACAAATAAGCACTCAAAGTTCTCCTCTCTAGAATTACTAAAGAACTAGAATACACTAGGACCTCTAAATTTAAAGACCCCATTCCAGAAATGGGCATCTGAGGTGAACACACACTTCTCAGAGGACGAAATTAAAGAAGTGAATAAATATATGAAAAAATGCTCCACATCACTAACTATCTGTGAAACGCAAATTAAAACAACACTGCATTACCATCTCACCCCAGAAAGAATGGCTATCATAAACAAATCAACCAATAACAAATGTTGGAGAGGCTGTAGGGAAAAGTGAAATCTTCTCCACTTCTGATGGGAATGTAGACTTTGGCAACCATTATGGATATCAGAATGGAGACATAGAAACTCCTTAAGAAACTAGGACTGGAAATCCCATTCAAGCCAGCTATCTCCCTACAGGGAATTTTCCTGGAGTAACTGAAAACGTCATATCATAGTGATACATGTGTACCTATATTTATAGCAGCACAATTTGAGATAGACAGATCTTGGAAACAACCAAGATGCCAGTCACACAAGGAATGATTGAAAAAGATGTGGTATTTTTATATGATGGAATATTACTTAGCTATAAAGCATGATAAACTTGAAGCATTTATATTTAAGTGGATCCCACTTGAAGATATATTCATAAATGAAATAAACCAGACCCCCATATGTCATATCCTATAGTCTCCCTAGTATAAGAATTCAAGAGAAGAAATGCAATTAGAAACGTGTAATACAACTAAAAGGAAAGCTAGAACTTGAGGACTGGACAAAAAGGAGAGGGTGGGGAGAAAATCTGGGAAACAGGACAGGGACAAAAGCTCACATTTGTACGCACAAAATGAGCAAGAGAATGATCCTGAGAAACATCACCAGGTTTTGAAAATAGCAGTTAATTGGTAAGATTCTCAGCCTCACTAAATATGTGCTGATACCTGTGAACAAAGCAACTGCACTGAAGATAGCAATGTGTCATAGAAGGATCACACTTGGAATGCCTGTCATTCTGGTCTTCTAAATGCATACTTCTTCTCATGACATACCTATTATTACCATACTATGTCACAAGTAAAAGTTTCTTTTTTCTAAATGGGTAATAAATGAAAAAAGCACAGGAAAAAAAACAGATTTTAGGATAAAAGTAGATCATATAACAACCATTGTTGATTTGCTATTCTTGCTTTGAAAATCTGTAACCTGTGTAACAATGTGTTACCCTGTTTGTGTCTTTGTTTCTCATATTTGCTGTTGCTTTTGTTTTTTTACTCTTTGAAATAAAACAAAATAAAATTTTAACAATTGTGTCTCAGTTAATGTCTGTAACACATATATTTCAACATCTGAATTATTAGGTTCTCAGATCAGTCTGTTACACTTTCTGTTTGATGACAGAAAGGAATCCAGTGTGTATTCCCTCATATTTTTGAAGTGAAGGTACAGAAAGAAGAACCGATGAGGCTGCAGGAAGCACCATGTGATTCTTACCCATAAAATGCAGTGTTGGATCTTATCAGACCCAAAAGCTACAACTCTTGTTGCATAGGTCTTGCTTTATCTTGGTCTTAACTATCAAGCAGAAAAGTATAAAAATGAAGTATAAGAAGTAAAGCCATGCTGTTCTGTTGAGCTGCAGGGGACTCGGTTCAACAATTTCTGACATTGCCAGTGAAGCAGAAGACCCAATACTACTATGGACTACTGGACTCTTTTAGAATACTTTGCTGAGTTAACACCTATAATATTCAAATAACAGAACTAAATCAAAAAAGGGGATACAGATGAATGTCCGTTTTGTATGTGTGTGTTCAAAATGGTTAGGATAGATATATAGTTACATTCTCTTAATGAATAGAGGGATCTGTTCTAATAGTGTTTTTAAGTAGGATATCATGTCTGCATCTTGTACAGCAAATAACCACTAGGAAGAATTTATGCAATGTGTTAATTATTGAAACTGTTCTATTAATTTGGTTTGAAAAAAAGTAAAATAAAAATTTAGCAACAAATAAAATAAAATGCAGAGCTGAACTACCTATTTTACCTCTCACAATTTTTGTGGTCTATGTGACAGCCCTTTGGAACCTTGAGCAATAATACGAGTTTATGATAGTATAAAATGCATAGCAAACCTAGATCCAAGGCTGCCCAACATATCAGCAAGTACAGTAAATTCTTCACTCTCTTCTCCTTTCCAACATGACATATATTTCCACAGTGTAAACTTTATCCAAATTCTGACTTTGCAACACACCCCTCCAAGAAAGATTCCCTCACAAATGGATCCCTCACAGGATGGATGCCTTGGCTTTGGAGAAGTTACCAACAACAGAGAATGTGATGGAGCCTGGCCAGCAGGACAATCAGAGACAGGCCCAGGAAGACCTTCCTTTTCCTCAGTGCCTAGGGAAGGCAGTTGCAACAGCAGGGAGGAAGATTTTTCTCTCCCTCACCTGGAACATTTACCCTCACACTAGAGGGACCAGAAATCAGTATTTCATCAACTGAAACGTAGAATCATTTCTTGAATTTGCTGGCAAATTCAGAGATCTGAAGTGAACATCATGAAAAATAGAAAAATAATAAAAGTCTATACAGGCTGGGGAGATAGAAGAGTGGTTTAAGTGCCTGCCTCACAACAGCAAGGACCCGGGATCAATCCCTGAAACCACATGCCATGGTGGCCCTGGACCACTGGGCTTGCCACCTGCTATGGAAACTAGATGTAGTCACACATGCCAGTAATCCCAGAACTCAGGAGGCTGAGACAGGAGAATCAGTACAAGTCTGACCTATGTAGTGAGATCCTCTACCAAATAAATAAATGATATTTAAAGGGCTTATTTATATGAAATTAGCCTTTCTCATGTTAATTTATAAGATTCACAGATACAATGAGAGAAAATATGCACAAATATCACATATCTTAAAAGAGTGGATAGTTCTTCATTTACTGTACTTATCTTAAGCATCACTTGAAAACACATGTGAAATGTGATATTTAAGTTACAAAAATTTATACACTTACATGCACAGAAATATATCAATAGTAATAAATGCTATCATTCATAAGAATTTTATTTTAGGGTGTGGGAATTGTAGACATGTATTCCTTTCCTTGAGTCTTAGCACTGATCATGTAGATACTTTATAATTTTACTAAATTCTAAAATGAGGACCCTTTCTTATTTGAAAATCATTGCACAAACATCACACATCCTTTCTAGGAAAAGACATCATAGCCTATACTGACCATCTTGGTCAAAGACAGGTTTCCTTACTAGGAAACTTGTACCTTTCTGGACAGAAATCCTCATGGTTTTTCCAGTATCTTGGGTCATGGTGAAGAACAAATATTGGTATCATCACAATTGTCCCTCTGGGAATGAACATGCCATTAATTTTAGCATCTTTTTTACAGACCCTTGAGAGTCTGCTAGTAACTGGATATAATCTGAGAGTCTCATTCACCACCATGTCCAGGTACTCCATCTCTGCCAGAATATCATAGGTAGGAAATGCCTAGGAATTAAAAAATACATTTGAGAGATTCAGATTTTTTAGTTTACCTTCCACCATTCACCTTTTCGTTCTCTTCTTCCCTCATTCCTCTCCTTTTGCTCTTTGTGCCTATCTTTCTTCTTTCTTCTTGTCTCCATCTCTTCCCTCTTCTGGTTCTCTCTCTCCTTCTCATCCTTCTACATTTTTTCTTTCTTCTTTTATTCCTCCCTTTCATCATTGCCTCCTCCTACTCTTCCTCCTTCTCCTTTTCCTCCTCCTTCTTCTTATCTTACTTCATTGCAGGGCCTAATGATTACTTTCATTGTGGAAATTTGGTACATATTTATAACACACCCTAATGCTTTCTCATCTCAGCCTCTCAATCTCTTGTCCATCTCTCTGAATCCCCTTCCCATTTGGGAAGGATTTCTTTTTCATGTTTCCTATAATTTGTCTTTTAATTTGCCCTTTAGTCATATTTTGGGCTTCTCGTACAAATGTGATATCTAAGCTTGAGTGTCTTATTTCACTTAGCATTATATTCTTATAAACAATCTATTTTCCCACAAATAACTCAAGTTTATCCTTTTCATGGCAGATTTATACATATCAAAGTCATAATTTTAACTACATGCTGCACCAGCCCCACACCCAGATGCACTGAGCCAGTGAAGGAGACCAGGTATGGTAGCTCATGCCTGTAATACCACTTCTGAGGGGGTCTGAAAACAGGAAGATCACTACAAGTTCGAGCTGTGTAGTGAGAGCCTCTACCAAATACATAACGGAGAAATAAATAAATAAATAAATTTTAATACAGAACATTTAACTTGTTGGTAGACAAAATAGGTAAAATTCTTCAACTCATATGCATAGCCAAGTACATTCTTTTCCTTTCTTTTTTTTCCCATGGTACCTGGGATTGAACTCATGACCTTGTGCTTGACAGGCAAGCACCTATTCCACAGAACCAACTCCCTGGGCCCCTAATTCTGAACATAATCTAAGTTACACAGCATATAGTACCAAGAAAAACCAGATTCTGTACAAAAAGACACACCAGAGGGAAGACACAATCTACAGAATGGGAAAAATTTGGTGTTTTTTTTTTTTGTTTACTTATTTGTTTCCCAGATATTCCTCAGACTGAGAATTAATACCTGGAATCTTCCTCATATTCGATCTCTAGGGTACTATGAAAATGTAGGAGCTTCAAAATAAAAGGATATTGAGATTCATAGACATTTAAATAGTGATTATGACCTTGACCTTCTCAGTATTTGGAATAACTTTGATTATTGACAGCCTTTTAAAAAGTCAGCTATCCAGAGCTTAAAATTTAGTGTATTTGCATACTGTTTTTCTTATTCATAGGAGCAAATATGACACACTAATGCAATTCTTTCTAATTTAACTGGGTCAGTGGTCGATAAGATATCTCAGCATTCCAAAGTGCCTGTAAGGCAGGCTTAGGTAAGCACAGGGCAAGCAGTTCAATATACTGTACCACATGTGATGCCAGCATCGACCCCCAGAGCAGTCTGAGATGCCCACATGAGAATAAATGGCAAAGCAAGTAGCATCATTGAAGACAGAGGCCACATGTCGAAACAACTGAAATACTACATGAAAAAGAGCAGATCCTATATTAATTTTTAAAATTAATTTTATTGAGAAATAAATAGCAATGAGAGTTTCAAAACCAATTAGTGGGACAGTTTCAATAATTAATACATTGCATATTGTTTTCTTTGCAGCGGTTATTCATAGTACAAGATGCAGACATAATATTCCATCCAAACACTATTAATATAAATTTTTCTTCTTATTGAATTAAGAGAAAGTAGCTTATATCTATCCTATGTTGTTTTTGTTGTTGTTGTTGTTGTTTCTAATAATTTTATTGAGAAACAAATAGCAATGGCACAGTTTCAAAACCAACTAGTAGGACAGTTTCAACAGTTAATACATTTCATATTGTCATCTTCTTTGTGGTTATTCATAGTACAAGATGCAGACATGATAACCTATCCAAACATAATTAATGCAAATCTTTTTATTCATTCACTTAAGAGAAAGTAGCTGTATATCTATGCTAACTATTTTGTATGTACAGGCACAAAACGGTCCTTCATTAGTATTCCCTTTTTGCTTAGTTTTGAAAGAGAAGTGTATTCCATAGTCATTTAATATTGTAGGTTAATGAATTCAGCAAATTTTCCAATATAATCCACTAATCCATAATATTAGTGAGTTAGCCATAGGACTGGCAATGCCAGAAGTTGTTGACTTAAGCCTTTTACAGCTCAGTATATTAATATGGCTTTACTTTTTATAACTCATTTTTTATACTCTGCTGGATTGATAAGACCAAGATAAAGTAAGACCTATATAATAAGTAATGTAACTTTTGTCAGATTCCCTATTAATTCAACAAGTCATACTTGGGTAAAACTTTGAGTATATATCTGAAATTTGTGCAAAAACACATTAAATTGGCACTCTATAGAAAGAATTTTGGAGAAACTGACTTCTTTATGCTATAATGATGAAGGAAATTTTCAAATGGTTGAGACCACTGCAAAACTCTCAGTCTAGTGAGATTTCTATAGAGAGGAGATCACTCCACAACAGAGAAGCTCCATTTTCTGTGACTGTACTATGATCCCTGTTGGTCCCTCAGGTCTTTACTGTGAGCTCTGAAGAAGACTATTCTTGTCTACTTCATTGCTAAATGGGCAAAAGAATATCACATTCCAGGTATTATCAAGTAACCTTCTATTCTAGGGAGACATCTGAAAGAGTATGGGCATAATGTGTTTATCACATCACGTGGTACTGGAGAGGATATAATTAGAAGCCAGTCCTAAGGATAACCCACTACTATTATGGACTACTGGACTATTTTGTATTATTTTGCTGAATTCACACACCTACAATATTTAAATAACAATGGAATGCCTATATCTGACAAAACTAAAAAAAATGGAATATAAATGAAGGACCATTTTGTATCAGTATATACAAAATAGGATAGACACACAGCTACTTTCTCTTAATTCAATGAGAAGATAGATTTGAACTAATAGTGTTTGGACAAGATATCATGTCTGCCACTTGTACTATGAATAACAACTATGAAGACAGCAATGTGCAATGTATTAATTATTGAAACTGTTCTACTAATCTGTTTTGAAAATATCTCATTGCTTTTTGTTTCTCAGTAAAATTAATTTTCACAAAAGAAGATAGCAATTTGCCTCAGGAGCCTTGATCTACACATTTACCTCCAGCACTGAAGTTGAGGAAATGTAAGAAAATCTGAGTTAGTCTTCTAGCTCAGCCAAAGCCAGTTGCATTCAAATTTCTTCCAAAATGTTTCTGGTTTAGGTTTTATGCTTTCCCTGCCTCTCACATCAACAGCTACTCACCTTATGGGGCAAAGCTTCATCAATCTCCTGTTGCAGTTTCTTCTGGATGTCAGGGTGAGTGGCCAATTCATACATAATGAAAGATAGAGTACTGCTAGTCGACTCATAACCAGCAAAAAGAAACATAATTGATTGAGCTGTAATCTCTATATCAGATAGAGCTGAAAGGAGACAAAAACTTTTGGTTAGATCTTTCTAGTTTACATGAGGAGAGATCAATATGGAGTTGCCAAAATGCTATGGAGGAACTTGGGAAAGCAAATCTGAGTCACACAAAAGTAGACTTTACTCTGATGTGTGCCTCACAAACCAGAAAAGGACAAAATAAATTTAATCTCCCTGTACAAGGTTAACTCTACTTTTTTTTTTTTTTTTGGTGGAACCAGGGATTGAAATCAGGCCCTTGCACTTCCCAGGCAAGCGCTTATTCTACTGAGCTATCTCCCTGGCCTGGTTAACTCTACTCTTGGTCATCTGCTCCCCATTATACCATCAGGTTTGTTTGTTTGTTTGTTTGGGAACCAGGGATTGAACTCAGGCCCTTTTGCTTGCCAGGGAAGCACTTATTCCACTGAGCCATCTCCCCTGTCCTCTATACCATCAGTTTTACCACCCAGCTGGATAATTTCAAGACATGATATTTTCACTAACACACGCAGTGATACCATACACCTTGGAAAATCATAATGTAACTTTAAATAAAATATGAGATTTTTCCCCTAGGAAAAAAGTAAACATTCTTAGGAAAATATGGGTGGGAAATTTTCAAAGGAGCTTGTCATATGAAGGCTTCACTCTATGTAAAATTGAAAGATCTAAATCATTCATGAGATATCTCTCTTATACCATAGTAGGATACAAAGAAACTCTTGCAATTCAGCATGTGTACTCTATGGGCCAGAATTTACCTGGGAGTTAATTAGAAATGTGGAAGCTAAAATTTCATCCTAGAACTAACAAAATAAAAAATATGCACCTTTTAAAAATGTATTGTTTTGTGCTACAACTTGATGAGAAATGGGGCAATGGAGTGCCACAAGCAACAGCCTTAATGTTAGATTTCTGTACAGTGCAGTAAAATTTACCTTATTCTAATGAATAACATTGAAATAGTAGAGAATTTGACAGGACATATATAAAAATAACCAATGGGTTAGCAGAATTTATTTGAAGTACAACCACTGTCTCTCTAATTTAATCTCATCCAAGAGATTTATGGTAAGACTGTGGCCTCCCTTTTGATTTTATCATGACATAGGTCACAACCATCTTTTAATAGTCTATTTTTTCAGTTGTTTAGTCCCTTTTTGCACTTGGAAACATGAAAGAAATATGTTTCCACCCATTTCATAGATTTTAAAATTAAAACACATCTTTGAAAGGTTTATCCAGTTATGCTTTCTAATTTGATGTTTTCTCTGATGCAATGGTAGGATAAAGCAAGAAATCTAATATGTCCTCCTATGTAGGACAAACCTGTGTTCCTGGATTGTATAATCAAAATTTAGTGCACTACTGTGCACCGTGGTTCTATGCAACCATGTGGCTAATTAAATTCAAATGGAAATACATTAATACAATATATTAAAATTCACTACCTCAATGTCACAAGTCAAGGTCAAAATTAGATTTATTTAACAACTATTTTGAATAATATAACAAGAATAGTTCCTTCAGCAATTGTTTTGATAAAACAAAGGGAAAACAGAGACAGAGACAGCGACAGAGACAGAGAGATAAACAGAGAGACAGAGACAGAGATAATGACACACATACAGAGAAAGATAGAGATAGAAACAGAAAGACAGAAAGAGACAAAAACAAATAGAAACAGATAGATACAGAGTGTCAGACAGACAATGTTACAGAGAAAAATGGATAGAATCAGATGCACATATGGATATATATGTAATGGTGATCAATTCTGTTGTAAAACCCATGCTAACTGGCTTGGGAGAAGCTGTAGCTGTTGATCTTCCCTTTGTTGTGCTGTTTTGTGGCACCATGAACTGCTGCCATCTGCACTGTGCCAGACTGCGTCTGAGTCAGCACAATATGGACTGAAACATCCACAAACTGGGAGCTAAATAAACCTTTCCTTTCTTAAAAAAAAAAAAACCATGCTAAACATTCAACACTTTTGAAGGGGTCATCACACTATTGATAGCTTGAAATTAAGCATGATAGAATTATTGTCATTGTATCAGTGCAACAAGTTTTTCATCAGAAATTTTCAATTTGAGAATGAGAGAGGAGACAAATATTTTATATCGCTATAAATGGTAAAACATAAAATACTTAGTTCCTTTAAAGTAGTTTACATTTTCTTTACCTTTGTCTAAGTAGAATGTAAAAAAAAACCAAAATCTCTGTAGATATTATCACAATACCCCATTATTTTGAAATCTAAATTGCATTTTTGCTGCAAGTTAGCAGATATCCTTGTGAAAATACCCATTACTAGCACTCTCTGGGATAATAGAAGCAAAACCTGGAATATCTCCCTACAGACAAGATATTCTACAGAAAATAATACTATAAACTAGCACAATTTGGGGAATATTACAACAATTGAGGGGCATATATGTCATTATGTGTTGGTCAAAACATATAGAATTTACAAAGCTGATATTGAACCCTAATGTAAACTAGGGACAGTGGTAATAATATTGTACTCTAGGCTGATTGATTCTAATGCATGTACCACTCACGTGGGGGGTGCAAAAAATGGCATGAATGTAAAAATAATTTGGAAAGTATATGGGAAATTTACATACTTTCTTGTTAATGGCCTAAGAAATGGAAGGTGGTTTTCAAAGTTTTTTTAAGTAAAGAAAGTACTCAGTAGACTATTTAAAAGTAATTTTAGGAGAACGATGTCTCAGAAAATCCAAACAACAAACAGATTAAAAAAGTGAGTCTTTGGGAGTACATAAGACCACACCAATACCAATAAGTGGGTAAATAAACATAATACAGGGTGAAGAATTGAAGATTCTCCTCACATTAGGTACTAATATATGAAAGTAGGAGAAATGAGGAAACAAATATAATTGTTTTCTGCTATAAACTTTATGATTTCCTCCCATCCTTGGGTTTTATGTTTGGTTTGTTCTTCCCTTTCTAGATGTTTGAGGTGCAGCATTAGCACTTGTATTTGTTCCCGTTCTATTTTCCTAATGTGTGAATTCACAGCTATAAATTTCCCTCTAAGAGCTGCTATAATTGCAAGTAATAAATTCTTATAAGTTGTGATTGTATTTTCATTGAATTGTAGATATTGTTGAACTTCTTGTTTAAGTTCATCTGTGACCCATTGGTTGCTGAGTAGAGTGTTGTTTAATTTCCATATATTTATGTGGTTTTTCTGGTTTCTTTTGTCATTTATTTCCAGTGTCATTTCACTGTGCTGAGATAATACATATAGGATAATTTCTGTTTTTTTCCATATACTTAAGCATGACCTGTGGACTAGTATGTTGTCTATTTTAGAAAATGCCAAAAATGCCTGATGGGCAGTTGAAAAAAATGTTTATTCAGATGTAGTTGGGTGAAACACTGTGTATGTCCACTAAGTCCATTTTTTCCAAATTCATGCACCTACAATATTTGAATGGAAATGGAATAGTCTTTGA
>NW_004525055.1:120364-122840 GCF_000260255.1 Octodon degus
AAAAAAAAAAAAATCTGTGGATGATATTACCAGTGTGTCAAACACAGGGTGAATAATAAAGAAATGTTTCCATTGACAGAAATATTTCTCCAGGATCTGCTTGCTTGGGACAAAAGGAAAAATAAATTTTCACTCTAGCTTCAATCATGGAATGCTCCCACCATATGTTCTTAGTGAACATAGCAACATTTGAAACAACTTTCTTCTGACTGGGTGTCTAGATGCTCATTTCAAAGGAAATTTCCTGATTTATTGGATGTGGGTAAGGTTGAGACTCAGCATTTGTTCAGATGTACGTGAACAAAGACCTTCATGAATTACACCCATGACATGCTTGTTTATAGCTGCCCTAAATGTCTGAATGTACTTAGCCCTGTAGATACTACAAGGTAAATGTGGCTCTGTTATGAAACATCCAAATGTGTGTTCTCAGTAAATTGAGAGACATACTCTTCTGCCTGCAAATTTTCCTGCACAATTCTAGAATGTGCTTTCTCTCTCCCAGCTACTTTCTTAGACCATGAAACAATGTTGATTACCTTTATAGGACTCTGTCTCTTTGGAGTTCTGGGAATTGATCATCAGCTGAAGAAAATCCACCTGATGCATGAAGATAAAAGAAAATATTAAAAGACAGACCAAATCTAAAATTAATAGTAAGTCAGGACTTAACCTGCCTTATTTCCTTAGAGATCTTTCAAGTCCTTGGCTGAGGTTGCCATCATTCTGTAAATCTTGGGGAGCATGATTTTACTCTGTGTGAAAACCAGCTATTGTGTCCAATAGTGCATTGTATCTGCTCTCCCCAATTATGAGCTTCTCTATTTTTCTGAACATAGCTTCTTGGTCAGAAATTTGCCTGTTCCTCCTATCAGATCTACTTGCTGAGGATGCAATCCCACATTTCAAAACTTCAAACGGTCCTGCTGTAATTTTTCGCCAGTGGTTCCATAGATTAATCCACTGCTATATACTGATCCCAGAGGCAGAGACATCCATCTTGAAGTACTAAGCCATTTTTTAATACTGTACAATTCTCAGGTGAACCTGATATATATGCAGGTATGCTTTTCTGAACTTGAGGCTCTCAGGCCACAGAAAAACTAAGGTGAATTTCTCAGCTTACTACCCCCAAACCCAGCTGAAAACTTTGACTACTACAGGCCAGAAAATGTACAAATTTAACACCTGCGAAGCTTCAGTGGTAATAGTTTCCACTGGGCAATGTGTTTTACAAGTGGAGTAGATTTGAAAGAATTATTTTCCAATATAATATCTTGGGATTATAGCACCAGTAAATATCATATGTAATCATTAACATTTTTCCCCCAAAGTTTGTTGAAACCAAGAGGGAAATGCTTATTTTCAGAGCATGTCTGTTAGCGGGCACTAATTCTTATATTTTCTTTTCTATGTTACACTGTTTCTCTGACTCCCTATCAACACAATTTACTAAATTTCGTGTTCTTCACACCCACACACACAAAATTGCCTGTTATTTGCATTTACCTTCAAAAACAAAAGAAGGCAGTACACCAATCTTAAACATACAGCCTACAATATAATCAAATGTCAACATGCTTATTTTACCATTTCCACATTTTACCTTCTGCTGTATGGGCAAGCGATTTTTCCTTATTCTTCTTACAAAGTTTATGAAAAATTGTTTAGATTCTTTTGCAAACACAGACAAATTTAACATCTCAAATATTGGGACACAGAAAGAAAAGAGAACTGAAAGACAAAGAAAAAAATAATGAAAATCTAAAATGTGCTTTCTTCACTAAGTATTCTGGAGTCAACCAAAGAATAAAAGGCTTTAGTGTCACCAGAAGCCATTTCTTCTGTGACTTTTGCTTGAGATACTCCAAGACACTTATTCACCTGGAATACATAACACAGTGTCACTATCATACTAAGAATAGTTTCCCTTTCTATAACTTTAGAGAGATCAAAAATGGCTGATAATTTTCTGAATTTTTATCCTACTGTGAACTGTGATAGGCTTTTTGGATAAACAAGACCATAATCTGGTGATGTAAAAATGCATGTGTTGTTCAACAGAGATTGCTAAGAATAGAACCAATAGTATACATATTCCACAACCATGTACCTTGGAAGGAAGCCATAGGTCCAGAACAGATATAACATATTGAAACTCACAAATATTTACAAAGCCACTTATGCAAAGTAAACCTTCCAACATAAGTAGTGGGTGAAAGAAGAATTCTAATAATTTACAGTATAGTAAATGTGGAGAAAGTAAGAGATTCTAAGCATGGATAGAGGACTTTTGAGAGAGGCAATGAAATGGTAAGCAAAAAGGATCGAAGTGAAATTTTCAACATAAAATTTGTTAATAAAAATCTGAAGTTATAAAAATAAAGAATTTATGGGCTGCTTGTCATGACATGCCACTTGCTGCTAAGTCTCTCGGGTAGATGGTTGTTCAAAAAGAAGGGGGTGGTGAATGAAA
>NW_004525055.1:123227-128678 GCF_000260255.1 Octodon degus
AGAGAGAGAGAGAGAGAGAGAGAGAGAGAGAGAGAGAGAGAGAGAGAGAGAGAGAGAGAAACTCCAAGGGTCAAGTATCAATTTTGTTGCAGTAAGTATAATTGAAGACACAACAGACCCCACTTCCTAGGCTGTGCATAAACAGTTCTCAGAGGGAAATACATAGTCACATTGTTTTACAAGTTGCCAATGAATATACAAAGGTTATATATTCAAAATTGCATCAGGAAAACAATATTCAAAATAAAGTCATATATCACTATGAAAGTGACAGGTGCATAAACTTGAAAGCAGAAAGAAGAAATTAAACTTTAAAGTACTGAAATAATATTTAATATCTCAAATATTGGGATAGAGAATGAAAAGAAAACAGAAAGTGAAGGAAAAACACTAATGAGAATTTAAAATATGCTTGCTTTAATTACTATTCAGAAATTACCAGAAGAAAGAAAGGCAATAGTGTCACACACGAACTATTTTTTCCACAACTTTTGCTTGGGATCCTCCAAAACAGTTATTCAGCTGAGATGTCACCCAGAAAGTCATCATCATCCTGAGGGTAGTTACCCTTTCTGTAACTTTAAAGAGACCAAAGAAGCCTGATTAAATTTTCTGAAACTGTCATCTCCTGTGAACTGTGATAGGACTTTTTTTAAAAAAATACATCATAGTTTGGTGAAGTAAATGCATGTTGGGTTCATCAGAGAATGATAAGAATAAAACCAGTAGAGCACATGTTCCTCAACAGTGTACCTTGGAAGGAAGCCATAGTCAAGAACAGAAATAACACAATGGAACTCATGAATATTGGCAAAGTCATATTTACAATGTAAATCTTGGGCCAAGGAGAAGGCTCTGAAATAAGTGCTTCCCTGGCAAGCGCAAGGGCCTGAGTTCAATCCCCGGTTCCTCCCCCCCAAAAAAAAAGATAATAAATAAATAAATATATATATATATACAATGTAAATCGTCCAACATAAGTAAGGTGTGAAAGAATTGCAATGCCATACAGAGTGTAGTAAAAGATAAGGAAATCTAAGTATGGATGGAGGAGATGTGAGGAAGGGCATGAAATCATAAGTCAAAAGGATCAAAGTAAAATTTTCAGTATATATAGCATCATAACATTGTCTAATAAAAATTTGAAGGTTTATTTCTCAATTCCTGGGCCCTGCCCACCTGCAAGGAGAGGCCCCCACACTGCTGAAGCTGATTCAGCCAAGTTGACACAATGTATCAACTAACACAATCCTCCCTTGTCAACTTGGCAACAAGACATATACTTTTTTAAGCCAATTTCCAGAAACATAGACATGCTTAAACATTTTACAACTTGAACATTGTATAACATTAGCACCATGACATGTTGCCCCTGGCCCTCCAAAGATTCATGCACATCTGTTTATGCAAAAGACATTTTAGTCCATCTCTAAGAGTTGTCAAAGTCCTATCAGTTTCAGCAACACTGGAAAGTCCAAGTCCCAAGCTTCCAAGATCTAAGGCAAACTCTTAGCTGTGAGCCCCTGTACTAATGAAAAGTTAGACACTTCCAACATTAAAAGGCACAATAAAGCATTGCCATTCCAAAAGGTATGCACAGCCGGATACAAACAATTGGGACCAAAACAAGCCCAAAGTCCCGAAGGGCAAATGTTAAGTCCTGTATTTCCCTGTGGACCACGCAAAGCACCCTGTAATGGACTGTGAGCTCCAAAAATCTTACGTGGCTCCACCCCTATGGAGTTCCTGCTGGTAGCTCTTACAGCTTTTCTCTTAGGCCTGCTTTGCTCCCTTTTTGCAGCTTTTCTTAGACCATCCACATTCCTGGCTTTTTCAAACTTCTGAGGTTTCCACTGAGTAGGCTTCTCATTCACAGCTTCACACACTGCCTTCTCAGAGGCACACCGCTGGGCCTACCATGCCTTCTTCTGAAATCTGGGTGGAACCTCAGAATGCCTGCATTGTGCATGCACCTAAAACCAAAGCCATGTGGATGATGCCAAGGGTGGCTTCCAGCTGAACCAGTAATCAGGCTTCCTTCTCTCTTGACTGTAGGGGTTGAGTGCCTGGATTACTGAGCACTCTGACCCTGATTCTGAGAAACAAATTCTCTATGCCCACACCATTGTACAATCTGGTGTGGCTGCCGCCTCCATTCTGGAACATGGGGCTCTGCAGTTTTCTCTTCAAAGAAAAGTCTCTCACCCTTGCGATTCTGAGGCTGCAAGAACCTGCCACTTCCTGTGATGCCCTCAGGACATCTTATCTACTCTCCTGTTCCTTCTCAGCAATGGAGGTCCTCTCACCTCCGTCTTCACAGTCCATAACCTTTCTGGTACTTCCTTTCTGGCCAAACTTACAACATTTTAAATCATCCTTTTTGGCTCTTTGCTCTTCATTCTTAACATAAATCTGGCTAAACAACAACCATGCCACTGCCCCAATATTTGGCTGCTTTGAAATTTCTTTTTCAAGATTAACTAGTCACTGTGCTTAATTTCAGTCTCAGACAAAGCCTCTGGACAGGAGCAAAATGCAGACAAACTTTTTGTCAATCCATAACACAAATCATCCACAGTCCAACAACCAATGCTGTCCTTCTTCCAAGCAGAAACCTCCCCAACCTGGTCTTTACAGTCAGGCTTCCTCACAGCATTCTGGTCTGAGCTCTGACCAGAATCTCCCAAAGAGAACAGCCAAAGCTGTTTCAGTGCTATGCTTGTAGGTGACATCTCTGAACCTTTCCTATCTCTTCCCATAAGCCAGTCTCAAAAGCTTCTAATCCACATTGTCAGATATAGAAACAGAAACGACTCCACTCCTGGTACCAAATTCTATCTTAGTTACTTTCTACTCATTGCTGGGACAAATACCTGACACTCAAAATGAAGGAAGGAAAGGTTTCTTCAGCTCATAGTTACTGGAGGGTTCAGTCCATATTCTGCTGGCTCCAAGGCAAATGTCAGCAGCTCATTGGGCAGAAAACAATGAAGAGCAGAGAAGGATCAGCAGCTTCGGTGTCCATCAAGCCTCTCTCTTCCTTCTGTGTTGACTGTGAAGACCAGTGCATCACAGTGAAAATCGGAGCTCCTCCAAAGTGGTGTGGCTGCCAAGATCAAGCTCCTTCCAAGATTGAGACTTCTCCTCAGAAGCCGGGTGGGGTGACACAAAGTCACACAGGGTGGCAGGAATTCTTAATTCCTGGGCCCTGCCCACCTGCAGGGCGAGGGCCCCATGCTGCCAAAGCTGATTCAGCCAAGTTCACATAATATATCAACTAACACAGTATGTATGTGCACTAACTCCCCAGAAGAAATACAATCATTTTGTACAGCAAATATATACCAATAAATAAAAATTTTAAATTAATAAAAAGAAAAAAATGAAGGTTTAAAAATAAGGAATTCAACCCAAATAAAAGAAAAGGATCTTCAAGGGTCAAGTACCAATTTTGTTGCACTAAGTAATAGTGAAGACACAACTGACTCCATTTCTTAGAATGTGCATAGTGTTCAGAGTTGAATATATAGTCCCTTTTTTACATATACTATTCAAAATAGCATCATGTATCACTATAAAAGTGACAGGAAGATAAATCTGAATGCAGAAAGAAGAACGAATAAAACTTTAAACTACTGAAATAAATAATAAACATTAAGAATATCAATAAGACTAAAAGCTCTTTCTTTAAAAATCAACAAAAAATGGAAAATGGAGTATGGGTCCAACCCCTACTCCTGCTCATCACGCGCAAGATTCATCTCCAGTCAGGATCCAGACCCATCATGAGTGTGGGAACTTCTGCCACCTTGTCGCACCCAAGACCCCTCCACAGCCAAACTCCAGGCCCTGGGGCAGACCACCTGTGGAACCTTACAGCAGAACTCCCTACAAAGAGGCTAGGATCCAGTCCCACCCACCTAACCCAGATTCTGAACTTCTTGCAAGACTGGCACAATGGGTTTGCCTCTACAAGCTGAAATAGGAAGAAGCTGAGCACAGCAGTTAAACAAAAGCCAGGCACATATGGACAAGTTCAAAGTTCGTAGACAAAGATCCAGTAAGCTGAGACATTTTGTTGGATGCAGATCTATGAGAGTGTCCACTCTTTTTACTCTTGATCTACAAAAGGGGCAACAGGTAACAGGATGAATGAGTCTGCCTGGGAGACCACAGGAACATCATGGGGAGGGGATTAGAGAGAACTGAGCGAGCTATCTTAAATGCAAACTTCTAATTTAATATCTGCTTAGTTACACTGACATAATGTTAGCTCTTACTCTCTAAAATACAAAAACATAGACCCAGTCAAAGCCCATGCCCGGTGAATGTGTGATAGAGCTTCTGGCGACCCTTGCTGGCAGAACGTACTGGTTGCAGCCAAGGCGCAGCATGGGTGAGACCATCTTCAACCACTTGGGACGCCCCCCACCACTCCGAAGAATGTCCCCCACCCAGCCAGACAAATAGGAATTTCTGCCACGAGGTCGGAACCCACAGACAAAGTCCTTTAGCCCAGGGGCTGGTGAGTGTGTGGGAGAGCTTCTGGCTACCCTGCACCAGCGAGACCTACTGGTCCCATCCCAGGCGCAGCATGGGTGACACCCTCTTCCACCCGTGGGACGCCCACCATGACTCCGCAGTGCCCCTCCCCACCTGACCGCCGAGTAGGAATATTTGGCATGTTCCAGGAACCCCCAGATGCAGTCCTAGCCCAGGCCCAGTGAGTGTGTGGGAAAGCTGCCTATGCCCCCTACTCCATTTAGTCTCCACCAGACTCATCGCTGGCCTGCCATACAGGCCTGGGTGAAACCATACAGCTGCCATACCTGCAGAGAGTGTAGAGGATAGAACCACCCAGCTAGATCAGGAGCAGAACATCTTGCCAGAGGGGCACAACAGGTTCACCCCCAAGGGCAGCAAGAGGAAAGAGCTGAGTACAGCAGCCAGACCCAAGTCAAGCACATCTGGATAAATCCAAACTTTGTAGATCTGCACATGACCTTCAGTACGTGCTAAGGTTATCAATGCAACAAAGATCTACAACAAAGGTCAGAAGAGAGTGCTACCCAAAATGAAGAAATGGGAAGAAAAAAAAAGCAATCTCAAAACCCAAGTCCGCACATAACAAGTGCAGAGGACACCAAAACAGAAAAACTTGGGAAACACACAGCTGAAAGCAAAGAACCAACAGCTTCTGAAATAAAGAAGCAGCTGCAGAAAGGCATAGAGGAACTCAGATTGGAAATAAAAAAAGAAATCCCTGAATTAATAACATCTGCACTAAAGAATCAAATACAAAAACGTATGAAGGAAACCCAGTGCTCATACAGAAAAAGAGCAGTGGACACTAGCTCACAGAACTCATGGCATTTGAAGTAAAGAAGCAACTACATAAACGTAGGGAGGAAACTCAATCTGAAAAAAACACTGCACTAAAAGAATTTTTAA
>NW_004525055.1:154589-162308 GCF_000260255.1 Octodon degus
AAATAATAAGGCAGTGCAACACTGATTTGGGTGATGCCTATATTTAAGCCTTCTAGAAGAGTTGAGATTCATCATCCTTCATGAACCAAACCCCCCATATTTACATAATAATTCATATGGTTGCCCTACATGAAGAAGTACTGGGAAGGGACAATATGTAGAGTACTTCAGGCATATTTAGACAAATCATGAGGAAGTTTGTCTTGGTTACTCTGTTCCCATTGCTGGGTAAAAATACATGTCTACCAAACCTAAGGAAGGAAAACTTTACTTAGCTCACAGTTAGTGGAGGTTTCAGTCCACAATTTCCTGCTTCAAGTAATAGTGGTACATGAAAATTACAGCTGTTCATGTCATCAGAATAGCAAAGTGCAAAAGGAGCAGCTGCAGCTAAGACAGCTAGCTAGCTGCTTTTCCCTCCTTACACTTGGATGCATATTAACCTGTTAGGGCAAGTGTAGCACTCACACCCACAATCCCAGAATTGGATCAAAAATTAATCACAAACTCTATAAGCCTTCCCATGGCAACATGAGGCTTTGGGGAGACAACCAGACACAAATCATAATGAGGTCTATGTTGTTCTTGGTTTTAGAGTGTATATTTCCTCACACACCCATTGCTTTTCTCTCTGTACCAAGTACTTTCTTCTCTTATTGTTCTCATCCTTTACACTCATAACTCTGTTAGGATTGCATTTCTTCTTCATACACTGTGTATTATATTCTCTAGAATATACAAGCTGACAAATAACCAGCTCAAGTAAACATGTTTCCTTGGCATAGGGAAGTCAAATCTTTTTACTCTAGGCACCCTGCGTTCTTCTGGAAGCTTCCCACAATTGGAAGGCTCATTATCTGCCCACTCTTTCACAGATAAACTTGTATGTCCCGGAGTAACTCAGAAGTGGGGATGTCAGCTCCCTGGCAGGGAACTGGAGGGTCCCATATAGAGCTCAGAAGCCCAGTAGGTGTCCTGAAACTTACTCTTTCATGGATACTGGAGCACCTTTCTCTGCTTCTCGCTTCAGGTTTTTCAACAACGCATCTGCATACTGTTCAATAATGGGGAACATCTAAGAAAAGAATAGCATAATATTCAGCTAAATTCACACACACAAATCCCAAAATACAAGGCATTATGAGTCATGAACCTATTTCTAGCATTTTGCAAATAATTGTGTAATGTTTCCTAGGTCATAAAGGGAAAACTCATTCTTAGTAGCTCATCTGCAGGAGGCTATCCTGTAAAAAGAGATGAAGATCTTTGTACTTTCCCACAAACTCATTCTTTGAATTTTCAGTTACAAACCCTCATACATGCTTACTTCTTTCAGTTTTCCACTGGTGAAAGTGGGTGATAACAATGTCCGTACTCTCTTCCATTGTTCATCTTCAAGTGCATTCATGGAGTTTTTCATCAAGATTGTTGGACGAATAGGCTAGGGTTCAATGTTAAAGAAGTTTCATTGTAAAGAAGTATAAAAAGATTGAGTACTTGTAGAAGACTGGTGGAACATTGATGTCCTGTTTAAGAAATATTTAGTGGTTTTCTGTCAAGTGGGAGATCCCAAGCCAGATGCTTAATACATATTTTACATAAATACCTTACATCCTCTGAGTGTGTGTGGGACACCCAGCCATCTGGGATGGTTTCAACCTTTATATTCCAGAATCCTTTTATAGGGTAATGTATAGTTCTACAATAAACATGGATGACATGAGAACCTTTTATGAATAAAAGACTAGAAGAAGGAGACTTATGCTGGAAGAACAGAACGGTGCTTTGTGTTCACGCTTGCATAATTACATACCTGTGATGAATTTGCATGGAGATACACAGAGAAATTAATACACATGTGCACAAAAACACTTACACTCATAAAATGATTGCAGGATTAAACTGAAGAAATGTCACTGCACTGAATGTGTTTCATTTGTATCAATCTCTTTTAACGTTTCAAGTATTGCATGTGCAATTTGATTTTTGTTAGTCCTATGGATAACCCACAACTATTATGAACTATTGGAGTAAACTGATTACTTTGCTGAATTCTCATACCTACAATAGTTAAATGGCAATGGAATACCAATCTTTGACAAAACTAATCAAAAAAGGGGATATAAATAAAGGACCATTTTGTGTCTGTATATACAAAATAATTAGGATAGAAATACAGCTACTTTCTCTTAGCTCAATGAGAAGAAAGGGCCGGGGAGATGGCTCAGTGGAATAAGCGCTTCCCGGGCAGGCGCAAGGGCCTGAGTTCAATCCCCGGCTCCACAAAAAACAAAACAAAAAAACCTCAATGAGAAGAAATATTTGTACTAATCATGTTTGGACAGGGTACCATATTTGCATCTTGTACTATAAACAAGTACTATGAAGATAACAATATGCAATCTACTAATTATTTAAACTGTTCTACTATTCAGTTTTAAAACTGTCTCATTGCTATTTGTTCCTCACTAATATTAATAAAAAATTCCTTTAACCATATTAACAAGAAAAATGTTATTCGAAGTGGTTAGGATAGATATATAGTTACATTTTCTTAATGAATAGAATGATTTGTTCTAATGGTGTTTGTAAATAGGATCTCAAGTCCACATCTTGTACAGCAATTAACCACTAAGTAGAATATATGCAGTGTGTTAGTTATTGAAACTGTCCTACCGATTTGATTTGAAACTGTCTCATTGCTATCTGTTTGTCAATAAAATTATGAAAAAAAATACTTATGCCACAGTCTGAATACTGGGCTAACCTGAAACTCTCAGGCAGGCCCTGTGCTGCTGAGCTACATCCCCAGACCAGTGACCCATTTGTTCTGACCTATTCACACTTTCTAATAGTAATTGAGCTGTAATGCCCAATAATCCAGTCACTTTCCAAAGGTCATGCCTAAAATCACATGACACTTTAGGGGTACATCTAGAAATGAAGTATAACATATACTGAATTTTTTGTAAAAGCTTTGAACATTTTTAAAACATCAAAGATATCCCATGCATAACAAATGGTCAAGCTAATGTATCATTAAAAAGAACAAAAATACAAATTTCATCTCCATAAATTGATTAAAGGATCAGACATTAATTTTAGAAAAATTTTGTATATAATTTATAATAAAATGTTTGTGAATAGTTAAAAAAAGAAAAATGTTACAATTATGCAAGGCATTATCAATAGGAAAACCAGAATAATGGAAACTCCATTTGTTGTTTTATTAATTCACTATGAAAATGTAATTTTTAAGACTCTAAGTTTAATAATTAAAAAATATGAATGCCTACCCGACGGTTGGTGAAGGAAGAGTAAAATTCTTTGACAAGCAGTGTTTTGATCACATCTGGATCTGCAATTGATAAAACTGGTTGTCTACCTTCATATAACCTGTTTTGAGAAAGCAGAGCTGATTCAACATAATGTACCAGACTTTACAACTTGTCCCCTACCCAGTAATACCTGGACTTTGATTCTTATATAATAAAAAAGAATTTCTCTTTTCAGTTAGACTTTGTGACTACTGGGAGCCCTGAACTCTTCACAGAACCAAAATCAATGCAGCTCATGTAAAAAATAGGCATTAAAGACAAAATAACTTTAAAAGCATCATAATTAGAAATGACTTTTTGAATATTCTTAAGTTTAGGTGGAATAGATATGGCTATTGCTGCTATGAAGTTTTTCCTGTGTTTATTTCTCAGTTAAGGTTGAGTGGATTTCAGGAGTGACACAGTATTTGCAGTGCTTTCATTTCACTCTCCAACATGAGCAGTACTTAAACTTTATTTTACTATTAAAATTGATATAATTTCTATGCAATTCTGCATCTTTTTCATTATTTTTATCTCTCTTTAAAATAAAAAATAAAAGAAAACCCCAAAGGTCGGTGTGCTTATATGTATCAAAGGCACATAGAGAGTGGGAGTTGTGTCAGTGAATATCTAACATTGTAATCTATTGCCATTGTGTCACAAGGTTATGATGGGCTGTGTGAAATCAGCAGAGCCATCTGGCTAGTTCTGGGGATTCTGAGAACCAATCAGGGAATAGGAAGAAGTGAGAAAATGGAAAGCATTAATCCATGTGCTTATGCAACAAATGTTATGATTACACTTCTTTCACATCTCTCTAAACCTGCAGTATCTCTGAAAGGATAGAGTGGCTTCAAAGGAATCACACCTGACTCCAAACTCATTAAGGACACAAACCTTCAGGGGAACACAGTGATTAAAGCAAGAACTACATCTTGACCTCACAGCGAGAAGAATGAAGTAAAGAAAATATCTGTGTATTTACCTAGGCACATAACAAAAGTAAAAACTCAAGGTGTTCTCAACCTAATTATATTGTGCACCTGAAGACATGGTCCTTGGCAGGATAAGATTCCAAAATCCTCCCAATACATAGCTTCCACCCAAGAGCTGATTGCCAACTTTGTCCTCATTTCAAAGAGTATCCCCTCACAAGTTTACCCATTGGAAGTTTCCTGAATACTCACCCCCAAATTTTTCCATACTTTTTATGACACTCTGTATCAAAAAACCATTGACCCTGGGAAGAAAATGAAACTATAATTTCATTGCTGTAAAAAATGAAGTGGCCACATCTCTAACTGTGGAGAGAATGCTTGGAAACCCAATAATTCAGACTATACCTCCCTTTTAGGCAGAAGATATGGCCATTCACATATATCTAAATAGACAATGACGGACAAGAAATACATGCCATGGAGAATTATAGTTTTGAGAAAAATTTTTAATTTTTCTCAAGTATAGTACATTTCAAAAGACTTATTCTTGTGTATCAAATGTAAGAAATTCCCCCAAGGAATTTTTGTTGTGCATATGTTGTTTCTAAATTCTGGAGTTGCCAGGATGAGTGGCATATGCCTGCAATTCAAATATTCAGGAAGTTGAGGTAAGAAGGTTGTGTGAATTTGAGGCTATCCTTAACTGTGTAGTGAGAGCCTGTTTCAGAAAAACCAAAACATTAAAAACAAATAAAATTATGTAGCTCCGAGTCGTCCCTTCTATGGATATAGAGGCACAGACATTGAGTTTCTGTTGGATGTTGAAAAAGTTAGTCAATGTCTCAGCTTATCATAGAAAGATGAGAGATGCCAATTCTACACATAGACAAGCAAACTAAACACTGACATGGTTTGCACTCCATGATACAGAACCTAATCCTCCTGCTGTAAGTTGCATCCATGAATTTTATCAATGAAAAAGTAGATATCAGACATGTTGACTACTGGGTGCATCTATTAAATGATGTAGGAATAATGAGGCTAAAGATTGCATTTTCTGAGGGAAATGCAACAAGAAACTCTGAGTCAGCAATTAGGCAAAGCCATTCATTATGAAAATATGACCTGAGATATAATCCCAATTTCTTGGGAAAGGAAATGTTGTAAAAGCACACCCTGCACTCAGGGACTGCTTCTGACCTTTTTATGTGGGCCAGGGAAAATCTGACTAGTGCCAGGGAAGGAGTAAAGTTCACAACAGCATTGTAGCTAAGACCCATCCTCAATTATGCCCATTCCCTGTTCAAACACACACATGCAGTGCTGCCTGTGAAGAAAAAGAAATAAAGTATAACATAGATGGTTCTTATTCTACACCTGAATTTGCTGATATATATAATGAGGAGGAAGAGCAGATTAAATCCTTTAACTCAGTGGTGTCACAAGTTTTCTGATCAAGGAAATTCTCGGGCCACAAGGGAATGTGATCGATGATGTAGTGTGTGTCCAAAGAGAGTCACATGGAGAAAAAACATTTTCTTAGGCTTTCACAGAGAGCAAACTGGTCAAGCAATGGCCATGACTCATCCACATGGTTGGCACTGACAAAAGATCTGCAAACTACAGTACAGGGATTCAGGGTAAATCCTGAGGGGATTTGACCAACCTTGTCAGATACAGAAGTTGCATTTCTTGTTATATTAGGTCTTGTTTTATCTTGGTCTTAACAATTCCGGAGGAAAGTATAAAAATAAGGTATAAAAAGTAAAGCCATATTAAAATATGCTGAACTGTAAAAGGCTCAGGTCAAGAACTTCTGACACTGCAAGTCCTATGGATAGCCCAATACTATTATGGACTAATGAACTATATTGGATTATTTTGCT
This sequence comes from Octodon degus, assembly GCF_000260255.1. Classification (NCBI taxonomy): domain Eukaryota; kingdom Metazoa; phylum Chordata; class Mammalia; order Rodentia; family Octodontidae; genus Octodon; species Octodon degus. The sequence continues at coordinate 160,734 of NW_004525055.1, forward strand.
GAATACATGCACCTACAGTATTTACATGCCAATAAAATACCAATCCCTGAAAAATCTAAACAAAAAGAGGTATGAATAATTATCATTTTGTAACTGTATATATATATTAGTTAGGATAGATATACAGCTACTTTCTCTTAATTCAGTGAGAAGAAATATTTGCACCAATACTGTTTATACAGGATATCATATTGGCATCTTGTACTATGAATAACTACTACAAAAACAACAATATGCAATGCATTAATTATTGTATTAACCTGTTTCCAAACTTTCTCATAGCTATTTGTTTCTCAACAAAAGTAATAAAAAAATAAGTAAATAAAAATAAAAAGAGACTGAAAAAGCAGGTTTAAAATGAAGAATTAATCTCTGAACATTTTGCAGTTTCAGACAAATATTAAATATTTGCAAATATTCCTCTTTGGAAAACTTGCACTATGTGATTATTTGGAACTCTAGGACTATGCAGTAGATAAAAAATCAATAGCTACCCATGCACACTGGTATGAATATGAGAAGCTGAATCTGTGGTGCAGATGTTCACAAGTTACTTCAAGGCAATGCTTGTGTGTATTTACCTAAATATTGATAAATTACAACTGAGCCACCAAGGAGTATGCACTGAGCAAAAAAAAATCCTTCAGTGTTCATGTCACCTGAATTCTAGGCCCTGGGCACTTCTTGCTGAGCATGCAGAGAATTTTTCTGCTATTGAGACAAAACTCAGTCTCCACATATTTCAACACAAAGCCTCAGGGAAAACATACTGTACTTGCCAGAGGAATTCACAGTTACTGTAGAAGACAGAAACTTCAGAATTTTCTTCCAAGGACCACAGTTATCCATTGAAATAGGGTAGTGCTTGAAAACAGAAGAAGAAATGAAATTTCACAAGTGCAACTCACCTTGGAATAGGACTGAAGATTCCCTAAAAAAGGCAGAGGTTTTGGACCAGGAATTCCCAGCTTCTTAAAATATCCATGTGTGTGTGTCCCATATCTGAAAAATGAAACAGAAAACCACATCTTGAGTTAGGGACTTTACATACATGTGGGTATACCTGCCACTTAGTAATCTTAACAGTCAAGCCTTAAGTGTACTATGTATGTGATCACTAACATCAAACCTGCTGGAATATATTGTACATTCACTATCTCTTCTACCACTTCTACACACACCTTGTAAAACTGACAAAACCGAGCAAAATGAGGTGGAGTTATGTTTTCACACCTATACTCAATACTTGAAAGACGCATACAAATATGAGTGTAAATCTGATATTCAGGTTAGGAGTTTTACAGGATATGTGTTTTGTTGACAGGAAGTGAGGAGGAAAAGCACATTTCCATATAGAAAGAATGTACTTAGATTCTAGGGGAAAAGATTGGATTGTTTTCTCCACTACTACTCATATTTCATGTAAATCTCTCTTATCAGAGACACATAGACATGCACATGGTATAATAAAATTGTGTGTACAACTTTTATTTTTGTTAATTTTACTCAGAAAGAAATAGCAATGAGATGGTTTCAGAACAGGTTAGTAGAACAGTTACTGTAATTAATACATTG
>NW_004525055.1:162586-172879 GCF_000260255.1 Octodon degus
AGAAGCTGTATTTGGAGACATGTTTAAAGGAACTTTTCATACTTGATGACTGTTCAAATATTGTAGGTACTTGAATTCAGCATAATATCCCAATATAGTGCAATACTCCATAATAGTAGTGGGTTATCAGAACTGGCAATTGTCTGAAGTTCTTGACTTGAGCCTTTTATAGCTCAGCATATTAATATGACATTACTTTTTATACCTTGTGGTTATATTTTTCTGATGGATGGTTAAGACCAAATATGTGTTTCTATTCCCACAGAAGAATTTACCTAAGTATTTGGCCTTCAGAACCTGTCTTCCAGGAAGAAACTGGTGGAAGTCATAATGCTATTCTTTCTCTAGAGTGATAGGTTCAGGCATATACTGGCCTGAGAAAAATGTAAACAACTGAGGGACACCCAAGTCTTTGTTAGGAGAAATGTTATGGATTTTAGCTATAGAGAACTCTATGTTACATAAAAGATATGGCAGGGAAGAATGAAACACCATGAACTCCATCTAAGGACTGTTTCTCCCTTCATTGAATCTCTGTCATCAGGTAATGCACCTCATGAGTACAATGACAGGAAGGATCATTTTTTATAAAGCTTAATCAAAAAATCATTAGCTTCTGATACATTGTTGGAAGTAAGCCCCCAAAATTGGCTTCACCTTTCTGAAGAAACAGTCTGATAATGAATTAAAGTGTGGCATCGTGCCCAGGTTACTTATCCCACAGTTTGGACAATGGGCCATAAGGCAGACTGAGTGTTTCTTCTGTTTATCAGCTTCATCCTGAGAAACTATTCTAACCCCAGGAAAATAAGAATGCTTAGAGTGAACTAGGACAAAATAAGGGCACAAGATCTAGATTTTCTATACATAAGCTTGTAGCAAAATAAACTCATCACTGGATCTCCTGACTTTGGGTATCTTTCTTTCAATTCTATCCTCACTAATCCTCTCTGCAAGGGCGGTAGTCCCACAGTTGGTGCCTGATCAGGAACCTCAGGCATTCATAGGGCTCAGGATTGAACCCTGGCAGCAGAGCGGCCTTGTGAGAGAATGCCAGGGGAAAAATTCATTAGGAGTAAAATTGGGCATATGCAGTCTCAGGAGCGGAAGCTCTCTGTAGATATCATCAGGGTTTTTCTTAAGTCCCAGGGGATCACAGTGACCTCACCACAAATTTCTTACTCTGTCTTCTCTTAGGAGTGTTGCCAGGGATTTCTGAAGAGGGCATGCTCACTCAATGAAGTACTCTGGCATAAAGTTGGAAAGGCCATTAAGGATTACTATAATACTCATAGACCCACAGGACACTAACACAGAACAAATTGGGAATCACACAGTTGAAATCAATGAATCAACAGCTTCTGAAATGAAGAAACAACTGCAAAAAGGTATAGAGGAACTCAGATTGAAAATGAAAAAAGAAATCCCTGAATTAATAGCATCTGCATTAAAGAATCAAATGCAGAAACATATGGAGGAAACGCAATGCCCATCCAGAACAAGTGCAGAGGACACTAGCTCAGCTGAAATATATGAATTCTGAATTCATAGCATCTAAAGTAAATAAGCAACAGCATAAAGTTATAGAGGAACTAGAGTGGAATAATTTTCTGAAATAAAAAAAGAATTCACTGAACTCATAGCACCTGAAGTAAAGAATCAACTACAGAAACATAGGGAGGAAACCCAATCTGAAAAACTCTGGCAGTAAAGAATTAATAGCTGCTTCTAAAGAAGACAACAATAAAAAAAATACAGGACATTAGAAAAATGACGAATTCTTTGAATGAGCAATACAGGAAGAAAATAGATCACATGAAGCAGAGTCAAAGAGATATACAGGAAATTAAAACATCAATCAAAAGCTTTCAAAACAATTTGAGTGAAAGTGAAGGCAGAGTTTCAGATCCTGAATGCTGGTACAGCTAGTGAAAAGGTAAGAAAAGATCCCTTAAAAACCAGGAGGATGCAGGAAAAAATAATTCATCACTTGCAAGAGGATGCAAACAACAACGTAAGACTAATAAGTATCAAGGAGAAAGAAGGAGTCAATACAAATTACATTTTAAAAAGTATAGGCAGAAGTAATAGCAGAAAACTTCCCAAATATGAGGATACAATCAGACATTCAGGTAATTGAAGCATACACAATGCCAAATAACCTCGAACAAATTAAAAACACATTGAGACACATAGTAGTCAAGACCCTAGAAATGCAGCACAAGAATATACTGAAATCTGCTAGAGAAAAGAAGCAAAGCACATTGAAAGGAAATCCTATCAGAATTATGGCCGACTACTCTTCACAAACCATAAAGGCAAGAAGAGCATGGAGCAGAGTACTTCAACTCCCCTTTGTAAACAAATTCCAGCCCAGACTACTATGCCCTGAAAAATTCTCTTTCAAGTTTGGTGCAGAAGTGAAATACTTCCATGACAAAGAACAATTAAAGAATTTCCTGATGGCAAAGCCAAACCTGCATAGGTTCCTGAAAGATGTTCTAGAGAGGGACCAAAATGATTAGAACTCCACGAATGAGATGAGAAGCAACCAACTAAAGAGGGCAAATAATTAAACACAGGAAAAAAAAGAGTAAAAACAACAAGTAAATAACATGTCAATCATAAGTCAATACCTCTCATTTATGACCATCAATGTAAATGGAAGCAATTTAATAATTAAGAGAAATAGACAGGTACAGTGGATTAGGAAACAAAATCCAACAATAAGCTGTATACAATAACCTCAATTTATCCCAAAATTTTATTGAGAAACAAATAGCAATGAGACAGTTTCAAACCAAATAAGTAGGACAACTTCAATAACTAATGCATTGCATACATTCTTCCTACTAGTTAATTGCTGTACAAGATACGGACATGATATTCTATTTGCAAACACTGTTAGAACAAGTCACTCTATTCATTAAGAGAATGTAACGATATACCTATTCTAACCATTTTGACTACACAGATACAAAATGGACATTCGTTTATATCCCCTTTTCTTGTTAAGTTCCGTTACTTGAATAATATAGGTGTGTTAACTCAGCAAAATATTCTAAAGCATCCTGTAGTCCATAATACTACTGGGTCTTCCACTTCAGTGGCAATGTCAGAAATTGTTGACCTGAGTCCCATACAGCTCAACATAGCATCATGAATTTACTTCATATATTTTGTTTTCATACATTTCTGCTGGATGGTTAAGACCAAGGTACAGCAGGACCTATGCAACAAGAGAGGTAACTTTTGGGTCTGATAAGATCAGTGAAATCCCCTCAGGATTTATCCTGAGATCCTGTACCACAGAGTGCAGAACCTTTGTCAGTGTCAGCCATGGGGATGTGTCACGACCATTGCTTGGCCAGTCTGCTCTCTGTGAAAGCCTGAGAGAATATTTTCTCTCCAGGTGACTCTCCTTAGGCACACTCTACATCATCAATCACTTTCCTCTTTGGCCCCATAATCTCCTTGATCAGAAAATTTGGGACACTACCGAGGTACATGACGTTACAGTACAAGTTCTCATATGTCCTGAATCTTAATTGACCTTGGAAGGCTAGGGCCAAAATGTTGGCTTTCCTTGTGGCCCTCCTTATATAAATTTGGTCTGCAAACTTAGGTTGTTAACCTTCCATAAGACAAGCTTATTGTTATTACCATACAACTTAGGCTGTTAAGCTTAACCTAACTATCTGTCTGAATATCAAACATCTTAGGCATAACATGGAACTGGTATTTTTCATCAAGTATTGATATGTTAAACTTTAAGTCACTAAAGAATATGATGAAAAAACATTTAAAAATTAGAATATATTTTAAAAATAGGCATAAAAATTATATAATTCTTATGTTTACATGTAAGTCCAAAAATCTAACCATATACAATCTTGAAGCAGGACAGTCCCACAACATTCCTATTCCTGTCTCTTGCCTTCATTCACCACCCCCTTCTTTTTGAACAATCATCTACCTGAGAGACATCATAGCAGCAACTGGCATGTCATGACAAGCAGCCCGTATTCAGAAGACCAGAATGACAGGCACTCCAAGCATGAACCTAATATTACTTCAGTGCAGTTGCTTAGTTCACAAGTGTCCAAATATATATGGTGTATGCCGTTCATCAAAGGGTTCAAGCATGCAATTAATGAAAAGAATATATACTTGTGTATTCAAATTGGCTAGGATAGATATATAGTTACATTCTCTTAATGAATAGAATGATTTGTTCTAATGGTGTTTGTAAATAGGATATCAAGTCCGCATCTTGTATAGCAATTAACCACTAAGAAGAATGTATGCAGTGTGTTAATTATTGAAACTGTCCTAGTGATTTGATTTGAAACTGTCTCATTGCTATTTGTTTATCAATAAAATTATGGCAAAAAGAAAGAATATATAGTTAGTCAGGTGGTGTTATGTTGAGTTGTAGGGAACACAGGTCAACCACTTCTGATGTTGCCAGTCAACCAGAAGACCCAATGATGTTATGGACTACTGGACTATTTTGGAATACAAAGCTGAGTTCACACACCTATGATATTTAAATGACAGAACTAAACAAAAAAAGGGTCTGCAGATGAATGACCATTTTGTATCTGTGTATTCAAATTGGTTAGGATAGATATATATAGCTACATTCTCTTAATAGAGTGAATAGAGGGATTTGTTCCAATAGTATTTGTAAATAGGCTATCGTATCTGCATCTTGTACAACAAATAACCACTAGGAAGACAGTATGCAATATGTTAATTATTGGAACTGTCCTACCAATTTGATTTGAAACTATCTCATCGCTATTTATTTCTCAATAAAAGTATGGGGAATAATTGGTGTATACCGTTCATCAAAGGGTTCAAGCATGCAATTAATGAAAAGAGGTGAGACAAACTTTTTTGTTCATTAATCGGGAGCTTTCAATAATTTCAATAGTCTCTTTGGAGACACCTTCAATAAATTGATTATTGCTTATAAGATAAAGTTTTTCAAATAAAAATTATATTAATGTTTTCTCTTCAAATTTTTTGGTACAAAACTAAATTAAGAAACAGTTTCTCACATGTGTATGCTAATTCCTTAGGTCTCCCAACAGACAGAATAAACAAGGCATAACTGGGTCAGATGCACATTAAATTGTGTGTCCTAGTATTTCTTAAGCTTTCAAATCAAGCAAGGTTCAACTGTCATACAGTGTCAGTTATTTCTAGGCTTCAGATGTGTTATTTTAGGTTCAAATTCAAGTCAATTGTATCACACTTGGCACAGTCTTGTTCATCTCTTTTTAACACCACAATAGAGAGATATGAGGAGGAAGCTCAAAACATCAGCATCAGGGTAATAAGAAAACAGAAAACAGGGGCATGGACAATTACTCACAGATAGAGAAGCAGGACAATGAGAGCCAGGAAAAACCAGGTTTCCATGGAAAATTTCCAGATCAGATCCATTGCAGATTTATTCAAACCTCCCCTTCAATTTTCAGGCAGGTAACTGAAGACCTCTGCCACTCACTCTAAATCAGTGAGGAAAGCAGGAATGTATATGGTCTGGGAAAGGAGGTGGGATATGACCTCCAGCCAGTAGGAGGGCCTCCTTGTAACGCCTGATTTGGAGAAGTCCAGTGCCCATTCCAGCTTGGCAAGTGATAATAAAACAAGTACATCTATTTTTTATCTCCTTCATTGTAGTCTATGGGAAAATCAATCATCCAAAGTTCAGAGTATTCATTCTCATTGGAATCTGTAATAAATCTGAGAGGATCAAATATTTTCCAAACTGCCCTTATCTCCCTTGTTATCCTCATTTTGAAATATTTACTTTTAGTCCTTTTAAACAAGTTTGTTCTACAGATCTTTATCCACATAATTTCTTCACCCTATATTCTCCTGAGCCCAATTCTAGATTCCTCGCCACATTTCACTTTGGGTCAAAAGCAGAGCTACTGGTTTTCTCTCACCATTTGCTTGCATCAAATCAAATTGTTTCTTCCTCTGGCCAAATTCTATCTCCCTCACATACTTATATTGTCCTCTCCACTTAATTCCACTATTTCTTGTTTCCATTTACTTTATTTCTCTGTACATGAGATTACCAATAAAACAAAACAGTTATTCTTCACTGATATGGCCCTAGGAGAATACTCTATAGAGATTGAGCAACCAAGGAGTTTGGTTTTCTTGAGCTGGGTGAGCATACTAGTATCTCCATGTGCTGTCTTTGTAAGCTCTGGTGGACAACAACATCTTCATGTATTGTTAAAACCACATAGTATAAGGCCTGTAGGTCAGTCACCTACATGACAAATTCAGTCTGATGACAACAGGTTAGCTTATGGGAGAAAAGAAATGGATAAGGAGGAATTGAGATCTACAACAAGCTGAATCAATTCTTGTTGCTTTTCCACAGTTCCACTACAGGAACTGACATAGTAACATAGACAGATTATTCAAAAAAAAGGCCCCCAACTCTCAGGAATCCACATTTTCACAACCAGGAATATGAATAGAGAAGAAGACCATACAAACAACCTGAATGGACAGATTCACCCCAACACAATGCTACTAATGACACTGTACACACCAGGTCACATGTACAACAGAGTGCTCAATCTCTATAAGGATATGTGCACTTTTACTCTGTGAAGGTGGTAGTCCAAGGAGATTGATCTTGGCTTCTCTGTAAATGTTGGAGAACATAAATGGATATAAAAATGGGTTGGCAGCTGTACCAATCTACATGTCCACTAACAGTGGAGAAGAGTTGCTTTGTCCCCACAGTCTCTCAGGCATTTGTTATTAGTTGATTTCTTTATGATAGCCATTCTTTCCAGAGTGAGATGGTATCTCAATGATGTTTTAATTTGCATTTCACAAATGGTCACTGCTGTGCAATATATTTTCATGTATTTATTTACCACTTGCATTTATTTCTCTGAGAAATGTGTATTCATCTCAGATGACTTTCTTTGGATTTAATCTTTAAATTGTAGAGGTGCAATAATTTAGGTCTTTATATACTCTAGATAGGAGACCTGCGTCTGAGAGATTATTGGTAAAGATTTTTTTTCCCATTTGTGGATTGTGTTTTCACTCTGTTGGTGACTTCTTTTGACATGCAGAAATTTCTCAACAAGTTGCAACATAGCTAATCATTCTTTGACGTAATTCCCATGCAGATTGATTTTTATTCAGGAACTGTCTGCATAGCTCTATATCTTCAATATTTTCACCAACTTTATCTTTCAGAAGATTTACTGTTTTTATTTTAATGTTTATATCTTTAATCAACTTTATTTTAGTGCATGGTTATAGATCCAGGACTAGTTTTGGGTTTCAGCATGCACAGTAAGTTTTTCCAGCACCAATTGTTAAAGAGGCTATCTTTCTTCCAGTGAACATATTTGGCCTCTTTGTCAAAGATAAGATGGCTGTGTACATTTTTATTGCATCTGCATCTCCTTTTTTTTTAAGGAGAAAAAGTTTATTTGGCCTACAATTTATAGAGGTTCCAGCCCACGGTTGGTTGTCTCCAAGGCAGGGTGATGTGGCAAAAGTGCATTGCAAAGGAGAAACTATTCATGGCAGACAGAAAACAACAAAACCAAACAAGGAAACTTGGCAGCCTCTTTCTACCCCATTTAAATTTTATCTATGACACCAGTCTTCGGTGACAAACCCATAAGTTGACTGTTTAGTAATAATCCACACTTAATCAAAAATACACTTAATCCTAGCATTCCACTGTAGATCAATCCCTGCATCACACTTTCTAGATCCAGCTACCTCTGAAAAGCCCTACCTGTGACTGCATGAGACTTTGGGGTTACATATAGACAAAAATCACAACATTCTGCCCCTGAATTTCAAAGGAGTCATGAACATCCCTTTAGTCCATCTTTAGATTTAGCATTTAGTCTTTCTCCAAAAGTTGTAAAGTTTAGCACTTAATCTGTAAAAGTTGCTGAAGTCTTAACAGTTTCATCATTGCTGAAAAGTCAAAGTCCAATGTTTCCTCTGAGATTTAAGGCAAACTTGGGCTTTGTAAAAATGGAAAAAAAGTCATGGCAAAAGACAAACATTACCACTTCAAAAGTTACACATGATGTAGATATAGAAAAGAATAGGATTAAATCAAATGGAAAATCCAGCAGAGAAAACATTAAATCTTGTAGCTCCATGTACAGCATCTGAGGAAATTTGTGACAAGACACAAACTGAAGGACTTGTGTGGTCCCATCTCTGTGCCACTACCAATCGTTGTAGCTCCCACACCTGTTATTTTGTGCTGTCATGCTCCTTCTTTGAGGTTTTCCTTCAATGATCCATATTTCTGGATTCTTCAGACTTCTGGGGTATCCACTGCATCTTTGGCTTGCCACTCAGTAGCACACACTCCCCTCACATGAACACAGGATGTGACTGCACAGACCTTCTGAAATGTGTGCAAAAGCTTTCTATTCTTCATGTGTCTGAAATATGGATGATGTGAGGTTCTGCCACCAAATGGATCCGTAGCCATGCTTCTTTATTTGTTGGATGTGGAAGTCAAATGCCTAGGTACCGAACACTCTAAACTTCATCAAAAGGAACCAACTCTCTAGACCACTGACATTAAAAATCCTGGTACTCTGGGGATGCCTTTTTGTAAAGCAAAGTGTTTGCCTATTGCAGCTATTAATTTGAAAGTTTGAAGTCCTGATTCTTGTGCTATCTTCTGGCCATCTTCTGTGTTGTCTTCTGAGATACTTGGCTCTTTTTTTGCCACTATTTCACCAACCAATATCTCCTCTGTTCCTTGTGTTCTGGAGGTAGCTTTCCTAAAGTTTCCATTCAGATGAAATATAAAACATTTTATTTATTTTTAATAATTTTATTGAGAAATAAATAGCAATGAGACAGTTACAAAACCGATTAATAGAACAGTTTTAATAATTGATACATTACATGTTGTTGTCTTCTTAGTGTTATTCATAGCAAAAGATGCAGATGTAATATCCTGTCCAAATGCTATTAGTACAAAAATTTTTTCTCATTTGATTAAGAGAAAGTAGCTGTATATCTATTCTAACTATTTTATATATACAGATACAATATATTCCTTCATCTATATCCCTTTTTTGTTAAGTTTTGTCAGATATTGATATTCCATTACCATTTAAATATTTTAGGTGCATGAATTCAACAAACTATTCCAATACAGTTCAGTAGTCCATAATAGTGGTGGGTTATTCGTAGAAATGGCAATGTCAGAAGTTCTTCACTATTCAGCATATTAATATGGCTTTACTTTTTATACCTAAGTTTTATACTTTTCTGCTGGATGGTTAAGACCAAGATAAAGCAACACTTGTATAACCAGAAATGTAACTGTTGTATCTGACAAGGTCAGTCAAATTCCCTCAGGAATTACCCTGAAAGAGTGTGCCGCAGTTTGTAGATCCTTCATTAGTCTCAGTCATGTGGATGAGTCACAGCCCTTAGTTGACGAATTTGCTCTCTCTGAAAGCCTGAGAGAAATTTTTCCCTACATCTGATTCTCTTTAGGCACACTCTATATCGTTGGTCACTTTTCTCTGTGACCCCATAATCTCCTTGATCACTAAATTTGGGACACAACTGAGTTACAGGATGTTAAAGTACAAGTGCTACTATATCCTGAGTCCACACTGACCTTGAAAGGCTCACACCGGAGACGACCCAGGCCGCGGGGTCCTGAACAGACCCAGAGCGCAGGCCTGGTGAGTGAGTGAGACGACCCAGGCTGCGGGATCACGCACAGACCCAGAGCGCAGGTCCAGCCAGTGAGTGACAGGACCTGGGGCCCTCCGGATCCTGAATAGACCCAGATCGCTGGCCGGGAGAGTGAGTGAGACAACCCAGGCCAGCAGGATCCTGAACAGACCCAGAGCGCAGGCCCAGCAAGTAAGTGAACCAACCAGGGGCCCGCAGGATCCTCATTCGCCCCAGGCTGCAGGCCCAGCAGGGAACCCTTCAGCAGAACTCCCTGCAAAGAGGCTAGAGGCAAGACCCACCCAGCTGACTCAGGAGCAGAACATATTCCCAGAGAGACACAAAGGGTTCAACTCTAATGCCTGCAACAGAAAGAAGTGGAGCACAGCACCCAGATCCAAACAACACCCACCTGGAAGAATCTGAACTTCGTATATCCAGACCTAGTGCTAAGGTAATATCTATCTAAGCTGTACACCAAAGGTCAGAAGACAGTGATATACAAAATGACAAAGAGAAGGAACAAAATGCAGTCTCAGGCCCCGAGTCCACCCAGTA
>NW_004525055.1:175053-176268 GCF_000260255.1 Octodon degus
TAAAATAAAAAAGAAAGGCTCACACAAAAATGTTGGAGATCCAGGCAGCCCTTCTTGTTCGCTAATGTTTAGTCTGCAGATTTAAGTTGTTAACTCTCCAAAAGAGAAGTTTGACAATATAATTACCCTATAACATACACAGTTGAAATTAACTTCAACATCTATCTGAATACCAAATATCTTAGAACTAATATGGAACAGGTGTTTTCCATAAAATATTTTTAATTAATTTTCTGGAGAAATAGTACTGAGACAGTTTCAAAACCGATTAATACGACAGTTTCAATAATCAATACATTGCATATTGTTATCTCCTTAGTGGTTTTTCATAGTACAAGATGCAGACATGATATCCTGTCCAAAGAAGTACTAATACAAAATTGTACTAATAAGTACAAATCATATTTCTCATTTAATTAAGAGAAAGAAGCTGTATATCTATCCTAACAATTTTGTGCATACAAATACAAAATGGTCCTATATTTGTATCACCTTATTTATTTAGTTTTGTGGGACATGGATATTACATTGCAATTTAAATATTGTAGGTGAGTTAATTCAGCAAAATAATTCAATATAGTTCAGTAGTCCATAATAGTAGTGGGTTGTCCTTAGTACTGGCAATGTCAGAAGTTGCTGGGGAGATGGCTCACAGGAATAAGTGCTTCCCTGGCAAGCGCAAGGACCTGAGTTCAATCCCCGGTTCCACCAAAAAAATAAATAATTTAAGAGTCCTAGTCCAGGTCCCGTGAGTGTGCAGACAGCTTCCTGCTACCCTGCGCCGGCGGGAACAGTCCCAGCCCAGGCGCAGAGTGGGCCGGACCCTCTCCCAGCACCTTGGACCGGCCCCAACCACGCCATAGTGCCTCCCCCAACACCCCCCCACTGCCGAGTAGGATTTTCTGCCCACTTCCCGGAACTCCCAGACCCAGTCCTAGCCCAGGTCCAGTGAGTGTGTGGAGAGCTTCCTGCTACACTGCACCGGCGGGACAAGTCCCAGCCCAGGCACAGCGTGGGCCGGACCCTCTCTCACCCCTCCGGCTGCCCCCAACGCCTCCGCCCTAACTCCCCCACGCCTCCCGCCCAGTAGGAATTTCTGCCAAGTTCCGCGAACCCCCAGACCCAGTCCTAGCCCTAGTCCGCAGCGGAAAGGAGCTGAGCACAGCAGCCAGACCTAAGCCACACACAGCTGGATAATTGCAAACTCTGTAGAGC
>NW_004525055.1:182549-190689 GCF_000260255.1 Octodon degus
TTTTGCTGAGTTTACACACCTATAATATTCAACAACGGAACTTAAAAAAATTGGGGTATAACTATGAATGTCCATTTTGTATCTGTGTATTCAAAGTGGTCGGGATAGATATATAGTTGCATTCTCTTAATGAATGGAATGATCTTTTCTAATGATGTTTGAAGTAGGATCACAAGTCTGCATCTTGTACAGCAATTAACCACTAAGAAGAATATATGCAGTGTATTATTTGTTGAAACTGTACTTTTGATTTGATTTGAAACTGTCTCATTGCTATATGTTTATCAATAAAACTTTGAAAAGAAAAAAAGAGAAGTTGCTGACTTAAGCCTTTCACAGCTTAGCATATTAATATGACTTTACTATTTATACCTCGTTTTAATAATTTTCTGCTGGATTGTTAAGATCAAGATAAAGGAAGATGTATATAACAAGGAATGTGACTTTTGTACCTGATAAGGTTAGTCAATTCTCCTCAGGATTTATCCTGTAACGCTGGAATGCAGCTTGCAAATCCTTTGTCAGTGTCAGCCATGTGGATGAGTCACAGACATTGCTTGACCAATTTGCTCTGTATGAAATCCTGAGAGAATTTTTCCTCTCCATGTGACTCTCCTTAGGGACACTCTACATCATCAATCACCTTGCTCTGTGGCCCCATAATCTTGATCAGAAAATGTGGGAGAACACTGACTTACATGATGGTATAATATAGGTTCTCCTATGTCCAGAGAATTCACTGATCTTGAAAGGCTAGAGCCAAAATGATGGCTATCCTTGCAGCGCTTCTTTTTCTCTAATTTTTGGTCTGCAAACTTAGGTTGCTAACCCTCCAGAAGAGAAGCTTATTATTACCCTACAACATATGCAGGTGGGTTTAACCTCACTATCTATCTGAATATCAAACATCTTATTCATAACATGTAACAAGCATTTCCCATCTAGTATGTATATGTTAAACTTTAAGTCTCTACAGAATATGGAGATAAAAATACTTTTAAAAGATGGATTAAAATTACATATTTAAATGAAAATTTAGAAATATAACAATATACAGCATTGTACCAGCACAATACTGTGACATCTTTTTTTCTTGTCCCTTTTTCATTTATTACCCTTTAAAAAACATTTACATGAGAGATACTATGTCAAAGTTGGTATGTCATGACAAGCAATACATATTTAAAAGACCAGAATGACAGACACTCCAAGTATGAACCTTCTATTACATATTGCTATCTTCAGTGCAATTACTTGCTTCACAAATATCAGCATATATAGTTAGTCAGGGTGAGAATGCTGCCAATTAACTGCTAGTTTCAAAAACCTACTGATGTTTCTCAGAATCATTGCCTTACCCATCTTCTGCATATAAATGTAACCCTGTGCCCCTGTCATTTTCTCCACCTTTTCTCTTTCTCTCTCCTCATTGCACAATGCTCAAGTTTCACTTTCCTTCTAATTGTGTTACATCTTACTGTTTGTATTGCTTCTTTTGAGTTCTTATACTAGGGAGACTATATGATATTTACACATGTGGACATGATCTATTTCACTTGTGATTATATCTTCAAGTGGCATCCACTTAAATTATAAATGCTTCAAGTTTATCATTCTTTATAGCTAAGTAATAATCCATTGTATAAAAATACCATTTTATTTTATCCATTCCTCAGGTGATGGACATTTTGGTTGTTTCCAAGATTTGGCTATCACAGATTGTGCTGCTATAAACATAGGTACACATATATCAGTATGATATGATGCTTTCAGTTCCTCCGGGAAAATTCCCAGTATGGGGAGAGCTGGCTTGAAAAGGATTTCCAGTCCTAGTTTTTCAAGGAGTCTCCACAATGATTTCCATAACGGTTCCTCCAGCCAATATTCCCACCAGCAATGGAGAAGGGTTCCTCTTTCCTCACAGCCTCTCCAAGATTTGTTATTGGGTGATTTCTTTATGATAGCCATTCTTTCTGGGGTGAGATGATATCTCAATGTTCTTTTAATTTGCATTTCACGGATGGCTACTGATGTGGAGCATTTTTTCATATATTTATTCGCTTCTTTAATTTCTTCCTCTGAGAAGTGTGTGTTCATCTCAGATGCCCATTTCTGGAATGGGTCTTTCAATTTTGAGGCCCTAATATTTTTTAGTTCTTTATAAATTCTTTAAAGCAGACCTTTGTCTGAGTGCTTATCAGCCAACTTTTTTTGAAATTTGTGGGATGCCTTTTCACTTTGTTGGTAATTTCTTTTGACATGCAAAAACTTCTCGATAAGAGGAGGTCTTAGTTGTTAATTCTTTGAAGTATTACCCGTGCAATTTCATTTTTGTTTGTGAACTCTTTGCGTACCGCTATGTCTTCAAAAGTTCCTCCTACTTTCGCTTCCATAAGATATAGTGTTTCTCTTTCAATGTTTAGATATTTAATCCACTTTGACTTTTGCTGAAAGCATAGTTATAGACCTGGGTCTAGTTTTAGTTTTCAGGGTGTAGTCAGTTTTTCCAGCACCATTTGTTCTTTGGCCCCTTTGTCAAAGATATGGTGACTGAGTGTCTTCTTAGAGGCCACTGCATCTTCTAATCTATTCCATTGATCCTCACATCTATTTTGTTGATGGTACCATGCTGGTTATTTAACAGTAGCTTTGCACTATAATTTTAATTCAGAAATTGTAATGTCACCTGCCTTGTCTTTGTTGCCCAGGACTGCCTTTTCTATTCTAGGTCTTTTCTGGTTCCAAATAAATTTCAATAACAATTTCTCTTCATCTGGGAGGACTATTGCTTGTAGTTTTATAGGGATTACATTAAATCAATACAGCAATTATGGAACTATGGCCAACTTCACAATGTTGGCTCTTCCTATGCAGAAGCAGGAAATATTTTTCCATCTTCTGAAATCCTCTGTATCTCTTGTTTCAGAGTACTGTGATTTTAATTGAATAGATCTTGAATTCTTTAGTTAGATGAATTCCAAGGTATTTCATTTTCCATGGTGCTTTTGTAAAAGGTATTATTTCTCTAACTTCCCTCTCAGTTTCTTTGTTGTCTGTATAGAGGAATGCTATTGACTTTTGGGTATTGACTTTGTATCCTGTTATGCTACAAAATTTGTGTATGAATTCTAGTAGGTTCTTGGTGGAGCTTTTTGGGTTTTCCAAGTAAAGTATCATATCGTCTGCAAATAATGATAATTTAACTTCTTTTCATTTATTTTAGTTCATTTTATTTCTCTCTCTTGTCTAATGGCTCTAGCTAATGATTGCAGAACTATACTCAATAGGAGAGGTGATACAGGACATCCTTCTCTTGTGGCAGAACTGAGAATAAAAGATTTTAGTTTTTCCCCATTTAGAATTATGTTAGCCATTGCATTGTCATAGATGGCTTTTATCAGATTGAATTAGAGGCCTTCTATTCCTATTTTCTGAAGAATTTTGAACATAAATGACTTTTGGACTTTGTCAAAAGGCTTCTGTGTGTCAATTGAGATGATCATGTGGCACTTAGATATCGCTCTGTTGATATAGTGTATTGCATTTATAGATTTGCATATATTTAACCATGCTGGCATCCCTGGAATGAATCCTATCTGGTCATGGTATATAATCTTCTTGATTTGTGGTATTTTATTTGCTAAGATTTTTTGAGGATTTTTTCATCTATGTTCATGAGGGAGATTGTCCTGTAGTTCTATTTTTCAGTTGCGTCTTTCACTGGTTTTGGTATCAGTGTAATACTTGCCTACAGGAATAATTTCAAGAGGAGTGCTTTGTTTTGAATTGCCTTGAAGTGTTTGGTGAGTATTGGGATTATATCTTTGGTAAATTTCTTATAGAATTCAGCTGTGAATCCATAAGGGCCTGGACATTTCTTTATCTGTAGGCTTTTTATTACATTTTTTATTTCATTGGCTGTTACTGGGTTATTGAGAGTTATTATATCCTCTTGATTCAATTTTGATAATTTGTATCTTTCTAGGAATTTGTCCATTTCTTCTCTGTCTTCTACTGTGTGAGAGTGAAGGTGCTCAAAGTAACTTTTCACAATCTTCTGAATTTCCACTGGGTCTATAGTAGTTACACACTTTTCATTCTTTATTCCTTGTATAAGAATTTTTTCTTTCCTCTTTTTGATGAGGTTAGGTAGGGGCTTATTAATTGTATTTATTCTTTCAGAGAACCAGCTTTTTCATTCATCAATTCTTCAAATTTTTTTCTTCATCTCAAATCAATTAATTTCTGCTCTAATCTTTGTGACTTCTTCAAATCTTTTGGCTCTGGGCTTGGTTTGCTCTTCATTTTCTGGATGTTGGAGGTGCTTCATTAGGGTGTTTAATTGTTCCCATTCTTGACAGGAAAAGGAATACTGTGGGACTGTCCTGCTTCAAGGTTGTATATCATGAGATTTTTGGACTTATGGGTAAACATAAGAAGTATATAATTTTTTAGGCCTCTTTTTATAATATATTCTAATTTTTAAATGTTTTTATCATATTCTCTAGGGACTTAAAGTTCAATATATCAATAATTGATGAAAAATACCTGTTTCATATTATGCATAAGATGTTTGATATGCAGACAGAGAGTGAGGTTAAGCTCAACAGCCTAAGTTGTATTTTAATAACAATAAGCTTGTCTTCTGAATGTTTAACAACCTAAGTTTGCAGACCAAAATTAGAGAAAAAGGAGGGCTGCAAGGAAAGTCAACATTTTGGCCCTAGCCTTCTAAGATCAATTAAGACTCAGGACATATGAGAACTTGTACTGTAACGTCATGTAACTCGGCAGTGTCCCAAATTTTCTGATGAAGGAGATTATGGGGCCAAAGAGGAAAGTGATCGATGATTTAGAGTGTGCCTAAGGAGAGTCACATGGGCAGAAAACATTCTCTCAGGCTTTCACAGAGAGCACATTGGACAAGCAATGGCCGTGACTCATCCACATGGCTGGCACTGACCGATAATCTGAGGTACTGAATCTCAGGATAAATCCTGAGGGGATTTCACTGCGCTTATCAGACCCAAAGGTACAACTCTTATTGCATAAGTCCTGCTTTACCTTGGTCTTAACCATCCAGTAGAAAATTATAAAAATGAAATATTAGAAGTAAAGCCATCCTGTTATGTTGAGCTGTATGGGACTCAGGTGAACAATTTCTGACATTGCCAGTCAAGCAGAAGTCCCAATACTATTATGGGCTACTGGACATTTTTACAATATTTTGCTGAGCTAACACACCTATAGTATTCAAATAATGGAACTTAACAAAAAAAAGTGTATGCAAATGAATGTCCATTTTATATTTGTGTATTCAAAGAGGATAGACATATAGTTACATTCTCTTAATGAATAGAGTTATTTGGCATTGCCAGTGAAGAGGAAGACCCAATACTGTTACGGACTACTGAACTCTTTTAGAATATTTTGCTGAGTTAACACAGCTATAATTTCAAATCACGGAACTTAACAAAAAAACAGGACACAGATGAATGTCCATTTTGTATCTGTGTATTCAAAGTGGTTAGGATCGATATATAGTACATTCTCTTAATGAATAGAGGGATTTGTTCTAATGATGTTTGTAAATAGGATATCAAGTCCGAATCTTGTACAGCAATTAACCACTAGAAAGAATGTATGCAATGTGTTAATTATTGAAACTGTCTTGCCAATTTGGTTTGAAACTCTCTCATTGCTGTTTGTTTCTCAATAAAATTATGGAAAACTTAAATTAATTAATTAGTAATATGGACAGAAGTAATAGGGAAAAACTTCTCAAGTATGAAGAAACAATCTGACATGCAGGCAACCAAAGCATACAGAATGTCAAGTAACCTCAACGTAATTGAAAACACATAGAGACATATAATAGTAAAGATCCCAGAAATCCAGCAAGAGAATAATATACTGAAATCTCCTAGAGAAAAGAAGCAGATCACATTCAAAGGAAAACCCATCAAAATTATGGCCGACTTCTCTTCACAAATCATGAAGGCAGAAAAAGCTTGAGCAGAGTGTTTCAAGTCCTCTATGAAAACAAATTCCAGCCCACACTAATCTACCCTGCAAAACTCTCTTTCAAGTTTGATGGAGAAGTGAAATACTTCCACGACAAAGAACAACTAGAGAATTTCATGATGATGAAACCAACCCTACACAGACTTTTGAAAAATGTTCCAGAGAGGGACCAAAATGATCAGAACTCCATGAATGAGAACAGACGGAACACACTAAAGAACACAAACAGTTAAACACAGAACAAAAAGGAGTCAACAACAGCAGCTAAATAACATGTCAGTCGTAAGTCCACACATCTCAATTATACCCATCAATGTAAATGAATTCAATTCACCAATTAAGAGAAATAGACTGGCACAGTGGATTAGGGAACAAAATCCAACAACATGCTGTATAGAAGAAACACATTTAACTCATAAAGAATTCATAGGCTGAAAGTCAGAGGATGAAAGTACTACTACAATGCCCCAACACCTCAAAAAAAGTAGAGGTAGCAATCCTGTTCTCAGACAGTCTCAACTTCAAACCAACAATAATCAAGCAAAATAAAAAAGGCCACTATATACTGATTAGGAGAAAAATTCAAGTGGAAGAGGTAACATTCATAAATAATCTATGCATCTAACAAGGGAGCACCCAACTATATGAAGCAAATATTAATGGACATTAAAAATATGAGACTTATGTCTTCCTTATTATTTAATTTTACATTGTTTCTCACTCTCTACTGCCAGAAAAATGAAAACTCTTACTATCAACTTAGAATTCTCCATCTAATTTAAAAAATCATCAAAAAAACAAAGAAATCATATGTAAACTATTCATAATGATGGACTCCTATTATCATAATATAAAAAGCTTAGGCAAAGGAATACAAGTTTGATCCCAGAAACGTAATTTGGTAACTTTGAAGGTCCCTGTGTCATATTAAAAACAATGACTGGGAATGTATCTCAGTGCAAAATATCTCTTTATAATATCCTGTATTATAAGGAAAGAAGTTAGAAGGAAGGAAGGAAGGAAGGAAGGAAGGAAGGAAGGAAGGAGGGAGGGAGGGAGGGAGGGAAGGAAGGGAGGGAGGGAGAGAGGGGAAGGAGAGAGAGAGAGAGAGAGAGAGAGAGAGAGAGAGAGAGGCAAGAGAAAGAAAAAACAGAAGGGAAGGGTAAGAGAGAAAGGGATATAGGAAGAATGGAAATAAATCATACCTGTATAGCACAATAAATAGATAAAATATGCATGTAACATGCAATGCTCAATAAGTACTTTCTAGCTAAGCCATGACTCCACTCTACACCATATAACTTGAGATCTCATGGCCATCCATCTTAAACAGGAGCTCTGAGGAGCCCAATACTGATATTAATTAATCAATTTCAATATCTCTACAACATGAAACATTACACTGTGCTCTCACATCTCTCTCAGTGTATAAATTCAGTAAGTCTGTGAGATAATTAATGCGGAGATTATTTTCAATCACCACAGACGAATGGGGAAAGAGAGACGTGAAAATACTTTCCCCAAGCATTGAGACATGAAGAAATGTCCTGTATCTCTTAACTGAGATTGTGATGCTCAATTCATTCTCAAGGGACATTTACATCATGTGACTGCTTCACTCAGCATTATATGGTGTAATTGTTTTCTACAAAACTTCCCAAAGCAAAGAGGAACCCTTCTCCACTTTTGTTGGGAGTGTAGACTGGTGCAACCATTATGGAAATCAGTGTGGAGACTCCTTAGAAAACTAGGACTGGAAATCCCATTCAAGTCTGCTACCCCCCTACTGGGAATTTTTCTGGAGGAACTGAAAGCATCATATCATAGTGATATATGTGTACCTATGTTTATAGCAGCAAAATTTGTGATAGCCAGATCTTGGAAACAACCAAAATGCCCGTCATATGTGAAATGGTTGAAAAAGATGTGGTACTTTTATATAACGGAGTACTACTCAGCTATAAAGAATAATAAACTTGAAGCCTTCATATTTAAGTGGATGCCCCTTGAAGATATACTTATTAGTGAAATAAACCAGACCCACATCTGTAAATATCGTATTGTCTCCCTAATATAAGGACTTACAATTCTGTATATGATTAGGTTTCTAAATTTC
>NW_004525055.1:191364-199889 GCF_000260255.1 Octodon degus
ATGCTGTATAGAAGAAACACATTTAACTCATAAAGAATTCATAGGCTGAAAGTCAGAGGATGAAAGTACTACTACAATGCCCCAACACCTCAAAAAAAGTAGAGGTAGCAATCCTGTTCTCAGACAGTCTCAACTTCAAACCAACAATAATCAAGCAAAATAAAAAAGGCCACTATATACTGATTAGGAGAAAAATTCAAGTGGAAGAGGTAACATTCATAAATAATCTATGCATCTAACAAGGGAGCACCCAACTATATGAAGCAAATATTAATGGACATTAAAAATATGAGACTTATGTCTTCCTTATTATTTAATTTTACATTGTTTCTCACTCTCTACTGCCAGAAAAATGAAAACTCTTACTATCAACTTAGAATTCTCCATCTAATTTAAAAAATCATCAAAAAAACAAAGAAATCATATGTAAACTATTCATAATGATGGACTCCTATTATCATAATATAAAAAGCTTAGGCAAAGGAATACAAGTTTGATCCCAGAAACGTAATTTGGTAACTTTGAAGGTCCCTGTGTCATATTAAAAACAATGACTGGGAATGTATCTCAGTGCAAAATATCTCTTTATAATATCCTGTATTATAAGGAAAGAAGTTAGAAGGAAGGAAGGAAGGAAGGAAGGAAGGAAGGAAGGAAGGAGGGAGGGAGGGAGGGAGGGAAGGAAGGGAGGGAGGGAGAGAGGGGAAGGAGAGAGAGAGAGAGAGAGAGAGAGAGAGAGAGAGAGAGGCAAGAGAAAGAAAAAACAGAAGGGAAGGGTAAGAGAGAAAGGGATATAGGAAGAATGGAAATAAATCATACCTGTATAGCACAATAAATAGATAAAATATGCATGTAACATGCAATGCTCAATAAGTACTTTCTAGCTAAGCCATGACTCCACTCTACACCATATAACTTGAGATCTCATGGCCATCCATCTTAAACAGGAGCTCTGAGGAGCCCAATACTGATATTAATTAATCAATTTCAATATCTCTACAACATGAAACATTACACTGTGCTCTCACATCTCTCTCAGTGTATAAATTCAGTAAGTCTGTGAGATAATTAATGCGGAGATTATTTTCAATCACCACAGACGAATGGGGAAAGAGAGACGTGAAAATACTTTCCCCAAGCATTGAGACATGAAGAAATGTCCTGTATCTCTTAACTGAGATTGTGATGCTCAATTCATTCTCAAGGGACATTTACATCATGTGACTGCTTCACTCAGCATTATATGGTGTAATTGTTTTCTACAAAACTTCCCAAAGCAAAGAGGAACCCTTCTCCACTTTTGTTGGGAGTGTAGACTGGTGCAACCATTATGGAAATCAGTGTGGAGACTCCTTAGAAAACTAGGACTGGAAATCCCATTCAAGTCTGCTACCCCCCTACTGGGAATTTTTCTGGAGGAACTGAAAGCATCATATCATAGTGATATATGTGTACCTATGTTTATAGCAGCAAAATTTGTGATAGCCAGATCTTGGAAACAACCAAAATGCCCGTCATATGTGAAATGGTTGAAAAAGATGTGGTACTTTTATATAACGGAGTACTACTCAGCTATAAAGAATAATAAACTTGAAGCCTTCATATTTAAGTGGATGCCCCTTGAAGATATACTTATTAGTGAAATAAACCAGACCCACATCTGTAAATATCGTATTGTCTCCCTAATATAAGGACTTACAATTCTGTATATGATTAGGTTTCTAAATTTCTTTGTAAAAATATGTAAATGCTCATTTCTACTTTTATATAATAATTGTTCCTTCATATTCTCTAAGGACTTAAAGTTCAACATATCAATATCTGATGGAAAATACCTGTTCCAGGATATGCCAAAATGTTTGATATTTCGACAGATAGGATAAACCGAACTGCATATATTGCAGGTCAATAATTAGCTTCTCTTCTGGAGGGTTAACAACCTAAGTTAGCAGATCAAAAGTGGAGAAAAGGAAGGGCTTCATGGTTAGCCAACATTTTGGACCTAGCCTTTCAAGGTCAGTAAAGACTCGGGACATAGGAGAACCTGAACTGTAAGAAGTGTAACTCAGTTTTGCTCCAAATTTTCTGATCAAGATTATGGAGCCACAGAGAAATGTGTTCAATGATCTAAAGTGAGCCTGCAGAGAGTCACATGGAAAGAAAAAACATTTTCTCAAGCTTTCACAGAGAGCAAATTGGTCAAGTAATGGCCGTGACTCATCCTCATGTCAGACACTGACAAAAGGATGTACAAAAGGCGGTACAGGGTTACAGGATAAATCCTGAGAGTACTTGGTTGACCTTATCAGATACAAATGTTACATTTCTTGGTATATAGGTCTTGCTATATCTTGCTCTTAACCATCCAGCAGAAAAGTATAAAAATGAGGTATATAAAGTAAATCCATATTAATATGATGAGCTGTAAAAGGCTCAAGTCAATTACTTCTAAGGATAACCCACTAATATTATAGACTGCTACACAGTGTTAGGGTGTTTAGTTGAATTCAAACACTTATAGTATTTAGATGCCAATAGAATATTCACTTCTGACAGGACAAAAATTTTTAAATTAAATTTAAAAAAAGATACAAAGGAAAGATCATTTTGTATTTATATATACAAAATAGGATAAATTTACAGCTACTTTCTCTTAACACAATGAGAAGAAAGAGATGTACTAACAGTGTTTGGACAGAATATCCTGTCTGATTCTTGTACTATGGATAACCACTAAGAAGATAATAATGTACAGTGTATTGACTATCAAAACTGTCCTATTAATCAGCTGTGAAACTGTCTCATTAATATTTATTTCTCAATAAAAAAATATTTAAAAACTTCCCAAACCACTGCCAATGTAAGTAGTTTCAAATTATAAGATAGCAAGATAATCGCACAACCATTAAGGACATCTGTCTGGAAAGTTCTTCGCTGTGTGTTCACTGGAAGATGTGATATCTGACTAGATGCATAAGTGCCAAATAAATCAGACAAGTTATAGTCAGAATTTCACTTGCCAAAAAATCAGAGTTAAATGATAATGACACAATATAGTAAAATGAAATCACAAAATGCTAGCCATTTTTAGGTCATTGGCTATGAATGCAGATCAGACTAGTCATGTTTACTGCCTTAATTCACTATGTTCAGGAATCAAAGTTACATGACACTGATAATTGATAATTGTCAGGTACTTATGTTGTCAGGTTTGGAGCTTGGGATGTGTGTTCTACCTGACTAGGGTAGTTTTGGTCCCTTTTAGAAACTACTGCTTAGGGACTATCTGTGCAAGGTGACTAATACACATGGATTACTTGAGCTAAATATGTTCATCTTTACATTTCTAGTTGATAGAATATGTGACAATGACTATGTCTCAAAGGAGTTGAAGACAGACACCTCATTCTCTGTGACATGCAGGACTATGGAACCCTAGACTTACAAGTCTGGCACCTGCTGCCTCTGACTGGAGATGAAAGGAAATGCCATGCTTGCATTATGTTGGCTGTCCATCTCTAAAACTTTAGTCAGAATCATTAGAGGAGAAAGGGTGTAGAGGAATCTAAACTTGCATAATGTTTTCTGTTTTGTGTAGCAACATGACTTTGTAAGAGTTTGAAGTTTATTTCAAAAGTGAAAGATGAATAAAGCATGCCAGTTTGGAGTATGCACTTTTGGTCTTTCATCCTGGACTGTTAACTATGTCCTGATACCATATTTTGTGTGAGAAATCAACATCCATTGACTTAATTTCATGCAATAATTTTGGGATGGGTGTGAGC
Organism: Octodon degus; assembly: GCF_000260255.1. NCBI lineage: Eukaryota > Metazoa > Chordata > Mammalia > Rodentia > Octodontidae > Octodon > Octodon degus. The sequence goes on from NW_004525055.1 coordinate 195,150, forward strand.
TGATCAGTTGTGTGGATATGGGCTCTGAGTGGGAGCCTATATTCTGCATCTATATTCTGCAAATCCACACTGGTAGAAATTTGTCTCACTATTCTTTATTTTATGTAGCTTCAGCATACTTTGAGCAAATAAATCTCCTGAGCATGCTAGTGCACACCTGTAATCTTAGCACTCACGAGGTTTAAGCAAAACGATCTCTATGAACTCACATCCTGCATGTGCTGCACAATATAATCAAGGTCATGAAGACCATAGTAAGACTCTGTCTCTCTCTTGAACTAAAAGTAAATAATGAAGCAAGAAAAAAAGAAGAGTGAAAGAAAATTAAAAACTAAAGGAAGAATGAAAAAACTATATGCAGGTGAAAAGAGACAAATGGTCCCAAACTACTTCATGAAATTGTTGATGCCAAATAAATGTATAATAAGCTTTGTCTTCAGCTTCTTAACTCCCATTCCATATACTGTCAACAGCTTCTCTCTGCCTCATCTCAGTAATTTATTTTTAACAACACATAAACCTATAAATTGTACATATTAATGGAGACACTGTGTTGTTTTGATGCATGTATTCATTGCATAATTTTAAATACAGTTAAACATACCTATCTTCATAGATATTCATACTGGTTATTTGTAAGAAACTTATAACTACTGGAAATGTACTGATTTATATGTCAATACTGTAGTGCAGCACAGTCATCTGTAGCCAACCCAGTGTACTTGAGATATTTTGGTTTCTATATAACCACACCTTACTTCCTGTAGAGCACCATGTCCTCAGTCCTCACCTAGTTCCTTGTCCTCTGGTGACCATGATTATGCCTACAAATTACTTTATACCAACACTTGAGAGTCGACATATTGATGAGATCATACAGTTTGGTCTTTGGGAGTACAAAATATTTCCTTTGGCAAAATAATCTCCTATTCCATCTATGTTGCAAAGGACATTATTTAATTCTTTGTGTACAGCTTAATACTCTCTGACTTTGTATCTGTATCATACTAGTTCTTGCTTTCATGAGCTTATGAACACTCAGATCATTTAAATTTGTTGGTTATTGTGGACATTGCTGCAATTATGTATGATAATATAACACTCAATATTAACACGCTAAACATTTAAAATTTTACATTACAATTTAAAAACAGTGCTGCAGTGAATGTGTGAATGAAACTGTCTTCTTTATGCTGAATTAATTCCCTTTAACTATATCCAGTAGAAATTTCTATATGCTGTGGTAATTCTACCTTTAGAAGATTATGGAACTACTACTGGCCCCAGACCAGTCGCAGCATGGGTGAGACCCTCTTCCACCACCTTGGGACGCCCCCACCACTCCACAGCACCTCCCCCACCCCACCAGCCAAGTAGGAATTTCTGCCACTTTCTGGGAACCCCCAAACCAGGCCTAGCCCAGGCCTGGTGAGTGTGTGGAAGAGCTTCCTGCTACCCTGGGCCAGCAGGACCTACTACTGGTTCCAGCCCAGGTGAAGCATGGGTGAGAACCTCTTCCACACCCTTGGGAGGCCCCCCAACACTCCACAGCACTACCCCCACCTCACCCGCTGAGTAGAAATGTCTGCCACATTCCGGGAACCTCCAGACCCAGTCCTAGCCCAGACCTGCTGAGTGTGTGGGAGAGCTTCCAGGTACCCTGCACCAGCAGGACCTACTAATGGTTCCAGCCCAGGCGCAGCATGAGTGAAACCCTCTTCCACCCACCTAGGATGCCCTCCATCAATCCTTAGTACAACCACACACTCTACACACAGGGTAGGAATTTCAGCCACAATCTGGGAACACCCAAATCCATTCCTAGGCCAGGCCCAGTGAGTGTGCACAAGAACTGCCTCTGCCCCCTACTCCACCTTGAACATCTATGTTCAGTTCAGGCCTGGAATACAGGCATGGGGTGAAACCATGCAGCTGCAATCCCTGCAGAGATTGTAGAGGATAGAACCACCCAGCTAATCCAGGAGCAGAAAATCTTGCAACAAGGTCAAAAGAGGTTCATACCCAGGAGCAGCATTAGGAAAGAGTTGAGCACAGCAGCCAGAAACAAGCCAGGCACAGCTGGATAAAACGAAACTTTGTAGATCTGCTCCTGAACTTCAGTGCATGCTAAGGTTATCGCTACAACAAAGATCTACAACACAGGTCAGAAGACAGTGTTACACAAAATGACGAGAAGGAACAAAATGCAACCTCAGAACCCAAGCCCACCCATAACAAGTGCAGAGGACAATAAAGCACAACAAAGTGGAAATCACACAGCTGAAAGAAATGAATCAACAGCTTCTGAAATGAAGAAAACAGCTGCAGAAATGTGTAGAGGAACACAGATTGGAAATTAAAAAAAAGAAATCCCTAAATTAATAACACCTACGGTAAAGAATTAAATGTCAAAACATATGGAGGAAACCCAATGCCCACCCAGAACAAGTGCAGAGGACACTAGCTTGGCTCAAATGCATGAATTAATAGCGTGGAGAGTAAATAAGCAACAGCAGAAAGTTATAAAGGAAGCCAGAGTGCAATTCTTTTCTGAAATAAAAAGGAATTCTCACAACTCATAGCATCTGAAGTAAAGAAGCAACTAAGAAACACAGGGAGGAAATCTAATCTGAAAAAAAAAACACTGCAATGAAAGAATTTATGACTGCTTCTAAAGAAGACATTGATAAAAAAAAATAGAGATTAGAAAAATGACAGACTCCTTCCATGAGCAATAGAGAAAAGAAATAGATCGCATGAGCAGAGTCAAAGAGATAAAGAGGAAATGAAAATCTGAATGACAGGCCTGCAAAACCATGTAAGTGAAAGTTAAGACAGAGATTCAGATCTTGAAGATGCTGGTGCAGCTACTGAAAAGGTAAGAAAGGATCTCTGAAAAACAACGAGGATGTAGGAAAGAATAATCCATAACCTGCAACATGATGCAAAGATGAACAATGTGAGATTAATAGGCATTCATGAGAAAGAAGGAGTAAATAAAAATAACATTTAAAAAATGGGCAGAAATAAGGGAAGAAAACTTCTCTAATATGAAGAAACAATCTGACATTCAGGTAGCTGAAGCATACAGAACACCAAGTAATCTCAAAACAATGAAAACCACACTGAGACATATAATAGTCAAGATCCCAGAAAATAAGCACAAGAATAATATACTGAAAGCTGCTAGAGAAAAGAAGAAGCTCACAATCAAAGGAAACCCATCAGAATTACGGCCAACTTCTCTTCACAAACCAGGAAGGCAAGAAGAGCATGGAGCAGAGTACTTCAAATCCTCTATGAAAAGAAATTCCAGCCAACACGACTATACCCTGCAAAACATTCTTTCAAGTTTGATGGAGAAGTGAAATACTTTTATGGCAAAGAACAGCTAAAGAGTTTCATGATGACAAAGCCAACCCTACACAGGTTACTGAAAGATGTTCTAGAGAGGGACCAAAATGATCAGAATACCACCTAGAGATAGGAAGCAACCAACTACATAGGGCAAGAAATTAAACACAGGAGAAAAAGGAGTAAGCAACAACAGGTAAATAACATGTCAATCATAAGTCAATGCATCTCAATTCTAACCATCAATGTAAACAGACTCAGTTCACCAATTAAGAGAAATAGACTGGCACAATGGATGAGAAAACAAAATGGAACAATATGCTGTATACAAGAAACACATTTAGCTCAAAGATATGCATAGGCAGAAAGTCAAAGGATGGAACACAATACTACGTACCCCAGCCTCTCAGAAAAAAGCAGGGGTAGGAATACTATTCTCAGACAGTCTCAACTTCAAAGCAACAATGATCAAGTGAAATAAAGAAGGCCACAATATACTGCTTAGGGGAAAAATTCAAGAGGAAGAGGTAACACTTGTAAATATGTATGCACCAAACACGGGAGCACCCAACTATATAAAGCAAATCTTAATGGATATGAAAAATCTAATATCCAATACCAAAATTTTGACAGGAGACAATAACACCCCCTTATTTCCAAAAGATAGGTCAACCAGACTAAAATTTAGCAAAGAAAAAACAGAACTGAACCAGAGATTGAAACGAATGGAATTGGTGCAAATATACACAGTGTTCCAAGCAAAAACAAATAAATACACATTTTTCTCAGCTTCACATGGGTCATTTTCTAAAATAGAACACTTACTGGGCCATAGGTCATGCTTAAGTATATGCAAGAAAACAAATTATCCCATGCACATTATCTGACCGCAGTGCAATGAAACTGGAAATAAATGACAAAAAAAAACAGAAAAAAAAACTTAAATACATGGAAAATAAATTACACCCTACTCAGCAAACAATGGATCACAGATGAAACTAAACCAGAATTTCAACAATATCTAAACTTCATGAAAATTCAAGCATAACTTATCAGAATCTATGGGATATGATGAAAGCAGTTCTCAGAGGGAAATTCATAGCTGTGAACTCACACATTAGGAAAACAGAATGGGAACAAATAAATGCCCTAATGCTACACCTTCAACAACTAGAAAAGGAAGAGCAAACCAAACTCAGAGGCCAAAGATGGGAGGAAATCATAAAGATTGGAGCAGAAATTAATTCAATTGAGACAAAGAAAACAATTCAAAGAATTAAAAAACTAGAGACCCAGTCCTAGCCCAGGTCCGGTGAGTGTGCGGAGGGTTTCCTGCTACCCTGCGCCGGCGGGACCAGTCCCAGCCCAGGCGCAGGGTGGGCTGGA